>NC_086322.1:250639200-250939426 GCF_036172605.1 Pelobates fuscus
GCACCCAGCCCGGTTGCACCCAGACGCTTCTTGGACTTATTAACGCTACTACGGCCTGCTTATTGGAGCGGGTGTGGGAGACGCGGCCGATCTCCCTGCCGGCCCATCTGCTGAACCAAGTGAGCGCCAGAGAGGCTCCAGATCCCCCCCACCCCCCACCAGTGGGGGTTATCCTGGCCCTAGCATACAGGCTCTACTTACCTGTTAACGGTGAGCAGATGACCAAGCTAACGAACCCACTAAAATAAACTTGTCCCTACACAGCAGCCAAGATGGCGGATGCCAAGCTACACACCCTGCCACGAGGCCTGATAGACACCACGCTAACCCGTCTGGATGCCATCTTTGCGGCCTTCTGGAGAAAACTAGAGGAGAGGCAACGTAAAGAGAGCTTGCCGCAAACCTCACCCCTTGAAGCAGAGCACAGCATGCCTATCACCCCGCCTCGAAAGAGAGATGGAGGGACAGCCAGTCCTCCACCCACGCGCCTGACCCTTACAAAGCTCAAGACCCGCTCCCGCATCCCCGATAAGGGGTCATCGAGGGAGACAATCCCAAGACTCAGCCCACAACCGTGGAAGAAGACAAACAGCGGCTACCCCGTGACCACAATAGCCCGCGACTCTGCCCACGGCACCAGGAGTGCTCGAGGAGGGGGGAGACGCACAAGGGCCCCCAAAGCAGCGGGAGGCCGACAGAAAGGTCAACAGCGGACCAGCGTGAGAAGAACCTGTAAACCAGGCAGGAGAATCTCCTACCAGACGGCAAAGCACACCGGAGGGCGGGACACATCCCTCCACCTGACTTACCATCAAGGTATCTTCTTACTGGGACCTACCTCACTGAGCAGGCTGAGCCATTATCCTTGGCCTGCCAGCCAGGCGTTGGCTGATCGGAACGAACTGACTCAGAGGCGGACTATGCTCCTGCAAGCCCAAACGCAGTGATAAAGCACGAGACCGCTGCATAATTCATACCCATTGTAATGTGTTTTTTTTTGCTCCAGTGCCTATTTGCTCTGCCATCACTTAATGTTTAGACCACTGTCTAGCCAATGCATGCCTATATATTGCGCAGCTAAGTAAAGTTAAAACATCCTCAAATGTTCAGCAGACATGCACCTGAATAACAGGCTTCCACTGCACAGTGTAATGATACCTTAATTAGTTCCCTGCCAAGTTAATCTAACCACTGTGCCCTTATATACATTATCCTGCCTATTACCTAAAAAGTGCGTATATTCAGCATGTTTTCTTCCAAGCATGTCCTAATTGTGCAGACATGTGTACCTAGCATTTTATTTTCTTTTATTGCCATACTGCAGTTTAAAGACGTGCTGGGCTATAGATAAAAACGTGTCTTACCAGACAATCTCCCTCCTGATGCCCATAGCAATGTGTAACAAGCCTACTGTATCTAACCGCATAGTTTAAGCTATCATATTATACTTATTATTTAAAGGAGCTCAGCGTTAACATTTTATGTTACCCATCATTATTTTATGCCTAGCGGACCTTTTCAGTTGCAACTAAATGGTTAAAGCTTGTTTAAGCATAAATATAAAAAGTGTGCATGTTCCTCAAATGTCACTTCAAGTTTTAAACATATTGTACTGAAGCTTGTCCGTGATGCTGTGACTTATAGAAAGCTTGTTTGTAATTTTCATAAATGCACGACCAAAATAAAGATTTAAAAAAACAAGTCATTTTCATTTTGCTGAAAGATGCCAAATAATCCTTAAGCACTTTGTTGACTTTGTGTCATTTTCACTTTGTTTATTATTTATCTGCTTTCCACAAATACTTTTACAAGTGAAATACTCTACTTATGCATTTAATGCTAGCTGTGAGAGATTTACTACCAATAAATTGGAAACAAATGGTTTTTCCAACATCAATATCTGAGTGTATCCTTTAAATAAGATGGTGTGGTTTTTCAATATATGGCGGTAGTATGTTATTCACATATTGTAAAATATATTATTATTGTAAAATATATTATTAAACAATGATCCAATCGCTGATATTAGATACATTCAGTATTAAATATGGCAATTCTTGTTTTTTTATACTTAATTCAAATTTTGTTAAAATACCCATTTCTAAGCCCTTCTTAAAATATTATTCTAACAAACATTATATACTGCCCCTCTGATATTCTGTTCTTCCTCCTATGTTTATTTACTCCTTCTTCAAAGATTGTTTGAGCAGGGCATTCTTCACCTGATATCTCTGTCTACATTATGTTGCATTGTAGCAAAAAAAAAAAAAGAGAAGGAATACCAAACTCTTACTGGAATCCTGGTTCTACCAGACCTTGGGCTGGCTACCCCCATTGTAATTGGAGATCGAAACATTGCACTTTTTCCAATAAAATCTGCTGCAGAATTAACCCTTGAGTGCCTGAACCACAACTCTTTTCATACCTTATGTTGCATGTTAACTACTTGTAGTTACATATCCCCATTCTATAATTGTAAACAAGTTCTTCAATCTTGACATCAGCAAGTAAGGATTATATTTTTCAAAAAGGTTGATTATTATATTTTTTCGTTATTGCCCCCCGCCACCCAAACTAGTAATTAGTGTGGGAAGGGTAGGTAAGGTACTAGAGGGTCTAGAGAGATAGAGAGGCTAGAAAGACCAATGGTCACCTAATTTACAATTAATTTGTAAATACCTTCCACAAATGATTCTAAATGGCGCAGGGACTGTCCCTTGTTAAGTCATATTAATAAAGGGTGCAGAAGACTGGGCATCTCCAAGGTCTTGTCTGGCTGTACTAACATAGAGCGGATGAGGACATCTCCTGGGCCCATTCAGAGGGCCAAAAGAGTGGGCATATTAAGGGATCTTTGTTACTATGATCAGAGAGGGCCCAGTAGATGCTATGTTTCTGTCCGTGTTTTTTTTTTTGTTTTGTTTTTTTGTTTAAATGAAGGACCACACTTTTTTTAATTACCTTTTTGTGGAGAGATCCAATGCTGAACATGTAAAATATCATGTATCACTTTACATGTTGAACACGTAAACTAGCACATATAACTTTATTTTGCATTCCTATCTGCTGCATCACTAGCCTAGTGAGACTTTAATGCCTTTAAGTGAACACCAGATTTCATTGCCGTTTCTATGTGCAGTCAGAGCAAAGTTATGCCTCTTAGTGAATATTAATTTTGACAACCTTTGCTGTGACATGAATAAAAGCCCCTATGTTATCCACTATGCTAAATGTATGCTTTAATTGTTGAAATGCCAGTGCAAAAAAAAACATTTTTGTAATAGTCATTCTAATCTGAGATGGTCTTATTTTTTCATTTTTAGATGAGAAAATTAGTATGTAACAGAACCGTTCTAATCACTGGAATTCCAGATATTATGGAAGAGGAGACCCTACGGGATATGCTAGAGATTTATTTTCAAAAAGGTAGTAACGGTGGAGGGGAAGTTATAGATCTTCTATATTGTCCAGAAGGTCACCATAAATTTGCAATATTTGAAGAAGATGATGACGATGACGATGATGAGGCTGTCTAATTGGTTACTCAAGAACATTGGAAGGGGATCATATCTTAAGAATTAATTTCTATGTGCAAGTCATTATAAGTGTACTGATTCTTTTTTTTATTGTACTTTACTTGTCTATTCCATTATTAACGTTTTGACAACATGTTCTGTTGTCAAAACATTAAGTAAATATCAGAAACAGAGTATTATGCTGTGGGCAGCCTAACTGTGTGAAGTGGGGTAATATACTCTGTACATCTTGTATAGCAAGAATTGCATGTACCAAAGCTGAACAACTTCTAATTAAAGTATGAATGTGTCTTTGTAAAACTTTAAATGGAATACACCATTGAATAAAGCATTGAAAATCACATAAACTCGTGTAAACCTGTTTTTATCTGATGGTCCATTTTCTTTTAAATCTATATTAAACATTTAGCATATTACATCATAGTCCATTTCTGTCCAGGCAAAAATTCCACATGAGCAGGAGGATGATAGTTTGCAGAAAGGTTTTTCAACGCTTTATAAGATGCTCATAACACCCAAATTTATAGAATTCTCGGAAGATGATTTCATGACTCGAACACACAATGGCTGAAGATGTACACTCTCCTCCATCCAACAGACTATGAATTAATGTCATGGTGGTATTGCAAAGAAGGTCTTGCAAAGAAGGTCCCCCGGATCTCCAATAAATGCCGGAGATGTGGTGAAGGGGTAGGCACTCTGGTTCACATCTGGTGGGACTGCCCATGCATTAAGCTGTTTTGGTCCCAATGTATAAGACTATGAATAGTGGGTGAGTCAATTCCTTTCACTCCAGCAGCTCTGTTGCTTAATCACTTCCACTCCCAACATCTAAGTTTTAAAGAAATCTTTAACTAGGCACTGCTTTAACGCTGCAAGGGTGTTGATCCCTGCCCTTTGGAAATACGAAACTCCACCCAGTGTGGAACAGTGGATAGTGAAGGTGGAAGACATTAAACAAGGGAGGATAGAGGGGAGGTACTCCTTGTCCTTTGCTTTTGTCTGTGGTTATGAGTGTTTATGTCTCTGATTGTGTCTGTATAACTTTTATTTTGTGTGGTGTTATGAATGTGTGTGTTTAGTATGTTTTCTTCATTTTTTAACTTATATATGGGATATCTTTACTCAAGGATAACCAATTCGGGTGCTGTCCTTAAATTTGGCAATCCCAAATAATGATAGCAAATAGGGGAGTTATATACTTAACAGTTGAGACATCAAAACCAAGAGGTGTCCCCAAGTCTTTGTTCTTGTTTCTCTTGTATTGTCCATTTACACTGCCTCTCTATAACTCTTTTGGATCATTAATTATTCTGGAAATCAATAGCACTTATATGATGATGATAGTCAGATTTATCTCTCTTCCCTCAACATCTATCGTGCACCTTTTCTAAAACGTAAATCCTCATCTTCCGCATTCAAATAATACTCCTCCATCTATCTCCCATCTCCTTCATTCACACCTCCTTATCCATTTCAATACCCTGGGACTAGTGTATCTTGAAATCCTGTAACTTCCATGTTACAAATTTGCCAGCTTTTGCCCCTTTTTAACAAAAGAACAAAGGCTGTTCATGCACTCATCATTTCCCAGCTTGACTGTTGCAACTCACTACTCACTATCGGCTTTCCAAATATCCACATTGCAATTTATAATGAATTCTGCTGCCAGTCTAATCTTTCTGACTGATTGGCCTCACCCCTTTGCCAATCATTAAAATGGCTTTTTGTACTCTTAAAAGTCCACTTTTTACTGTTAACACTAACTGGATGGATTGTTTTGTGTTGCTGTGCAGTTTCTCTTATATATTATAAAATAAATATATATTATAAAAATTAAACTCAGTGTTTAGGTGATGTGCCCCACCAAAAACACAGTGCGAGTGCAGTGCTAAAATTTGTGTAGGGTTAACCCTTAAAGCATATATGGGGGCTGCATACAGACACAACAAATTATAGTGCAATTCTGTGTGGCAAGTACAAATTAGTACTAATAGTGAGTGAATAAAAACTCCCATTTTAATACTAATTCTATGGATTCATCTCAGCTTGTTCTAATTTTTTGATAACATCATCAGCCCTTCAATTTGCATACACCTTCTGTATAGCAAAAAAAACTTTAGGGCATGTGGACAGTTGTGTTTTAGTTTAAAATTATGATTATGATTTTATTAAATTTTTTTCTATTTTTGATTTTTCTATAAGCGAGTACAAGTTATATCGTCTTAGTATCCCTATGTGTCGGAACTATTTTAATTATATATCATAAAATTTACCTTTTAACCATTATTTCACCACAATCTCTCCTCATAATTTATACTTATTCAAGGGCTCAAACCCCTTTAATTTTTATTGGTGGAATACCCTACCTAATCACTATCATAAGTCCAAACAGTGATAGACAAGAAATATCTCTATCTGTTATTTCTTTCATACACCTTGTAGCGGAGAGCCGATCTTTCACAGCTATTCTCCACTAGAGATCCCAGTGAGGCTCAGGAACAAGGTGATGTTAAATCCACAGACAAGGTTTCCAGCAGGTAAAATAATACAGCAGTATCCCAACGCAATCCCAATAACTGGACGACACACAGTTTCAGGAGCAGAACTGACAAGCTGTATTCCACAGTGCCTTATAAAGCCCTCTCCCATGCAAGGGAGGAGGTTCTATCACTTAATACATTATCCAATCTGTGAACAGTAACCTCCCACACATCTCCTCCCCTCCTCTAGCATCATAATCCCCTTATCATGTACATAGTTTTACCCAAGTTTTGGATGTACCCTAAATACTTGGGGTACATCCACAAATCCAATATCCAGATAGCCCTAGTCTGGAGGAACAACATATGTTAAAATCAGCCCATTCGGATAAAGCGTTCGGGAGTTATGGGACTTTAAAGTATTGACCGACCGCATGGGTAAAGTATCCGAAAACAGTTCCATGCATTTTGGCCCTGCGGTCGGTCACAAACAGGCGAATACAAACAGGTGAATTATTGCTGTTAAGTGGCCTGACGGGGATTCGGATGAATCCCCTAGTTCGTGGGGTTCTTTCTACCGAATGGCGGGCAACATTGTTGCAAACGGTAATTGAAGGCACACTTTACACAGGGTGGTCTGGTTGTTCGGTAGTTTCATTCCCTTGTTTTATTCGAATGATTCTACCGAACAACCAGAGGAATACAGTACTTTACACACATTCAACTGCCAATATAAACGAATACAATTATTCCTATGCATGTTGTAGGACAGCCCAGGACCAATCCGCTACACTGCTCCCCCTTGCCCACAAGCCGGCATACACAGTCTGATCCAGCACGGATCGGCTTGGGGGTGTCCGGGGCTCACGGATCATTTTTCTAGGTCAGTTTGTCTTGACAACCCGTCAGCATTTCCATTCTGCTTACCCGGCCGGTACTGGATATTAAAGTCAAAAGGCTGTAGCGCCAAGCTCCAGCGCAGCAGCCTGGCGTTGTCCCCAGCCACCCGGTTCAGCCAGACTAACGGGTTGTGATCCGTGAGCAAGGAAAAGGGCTGTCCATACAAATAGGGCTGCAGTTTCTTTAGGGCCCACACCACAGCCAGGCATTCCTTTTCGATGGCGGCGTAGCTTACTTCTCGGGGTAACAGTTTGCGACTGATGTAAGCCACTGGGTGTTCTCCGCCATCGGCCCCGACTTGACTCAGTACTGCCCCCAATCCAAACATAGAAGCGTCTGTGTGAACAAGAAATCGTTTAGTTGGATTGGGAGCTGCCAAGACAGGGGCATTTATCAGTGCATTTTTCAATTGTTGGAATGCCTGCTCACACTCCGGGGTCCAGTTTACTTGGCGGGGGAGGTTCTTACGGGTCAGGTCAGTGAGGGGTTTGGCCAGGGCGCTATAATTGGGGACAAACTTCCTGTAATACCCCGCTGTCCCTAGAAACGCTAAAACCTGGGTCTTAGTCCTAGGGGTGGGCCACTGGGCGACAGCCTCGACTTTGGCGGGTTCGGGTTTCTGTTTACCGCACCCTACTCTATGTCCCAGGTACTGTACCTCAGCCATTCCGATACTACACTTGGCCGGCTTCAGGGTCAAACCTGCTTCCCTTATCCTATCTAGCACAGCTCCTATGTGAGCTAAATGTTCCTGCCACGTATTGCTAAAAATAGCAATATCGTCCAGGTAGGCACAGGTATAGTCCTGAAATCCATCCAGGAGCCGATCCACCATCCTTTGGAAGGTGGCTGGGGCGTTTTTCATCCCAAATGGGGTGACAAAGGCCGACTTCGGGATGGCGTCTGGGGCCAGGGGGATTTGCCAATAACCTTTACACAAGTCAATAGTGGTGAGGTATTGGCCCCTGGCCATTCTGTCCAGTAACTCGTCTATCCGGGGCATCGGATAGGCGTCGGATACGGTCTTCTCATTCAATCTCCTATAGACCACGCAGAAGCGGGTCGTACCGTCTCGCTTTGGTACGAGGACTACAGGAGATGCCCAAGGACTGTCTGAGGGTTCAATCACCCCCAGTTGGAGCATCTCGTCGATCTCCTTACGCATGTTTGCCCGTACCGCTTCTGGGATGCGGTAGGGAGTCTGGCGCATGGGTAGTTGCCCTGGGGTCTCGACCCGGTGAGTTGCCAGAGGCGTGTATCCAGGTACATTAGAGAACGTGTCGCGTTTCTCTTCTAATAGTTGCTGTACCTCGATCCGCTCCTGTGGGCTCAGCCGATCTCCCAGCGCAACCTCCCCTAAATCCCCAGACAACTGCCCATCCCCCAGCAAATCGGGGAGGGGTAAGCTGTCAAACTCTTCCGTGTTGGGGGCACAGATGGCGGTTACCTCCTCAGTACGCTCGTGGTAGGGCTTCAGCATGTTCACATGGAGCATGCGTCGCCCCCCAGTCCCTGTGCAGGGGCCGATAATATAGGTGGTGTCACATCTTTGCTCCACCACCTTATATGGGCCCTGCCAGGCGGCCTGTAACTTATCATGTCGGACAGGTTTTAAAATTAGTACTTTCTGCCCAACCTGAAAGCTACGGTCCCTGGCTCCCCGATCATACCATGTGCGCTGGCGGGTCTGGGCCGCCTGAAGGTTTTCCCTTACCGCCTTGGCCAACGCTTCTAGGCGGTCCCGAAAGGCCAACACATATGGTATGATGGGGGTGCCGTCTGTGCTCCGGTCTCCCTCCCAATGCTCTCTAATAAGATCTAATGGACCTCGGACCCTCCTCCCAAACAGTAATTCAAACGGGGAGAACCCCGTGGATTCCTGCGGCACCTCCCGGTATGCGAATAGGAGGTGCGGCAGGAATCGTTCCCAGTCCTTGTGGGTCTCTGCGAAGGTTCGGAGCATCTGCTTCAAGGTACCATTGAATCGTTCGCAGAGCCCGTTCGTCTGGGGGTGGTAAGGGGCACTGATAATAGGCTTAATGCCACAGATCCTCCAGAGGTGTTGGGTGAATTCTGCGGTAAACTGGGTGCCCTGATCCGAGATAATCTCCCTGGGTAATCCCATCCGGGAGAATATCCGCATGAGGGCATCCGCGACCGTTTCAGCGTGGATGTTGGTCAGAGCCACTGCCTCTGGATACCTGGTGGCATAATCTACTACCGTTAAAATATACCTTTTTCCTGATGGGCTAGCTTTATTGAGGGGGCCTATCAGATCCACCGCTATTCGGCTAAAAGGTTCCTCTATTATGGGTAAGGGGTGAAGTTTAGCCTTCCTGCGATCTCCCCTTTTTCCCACTCTCTGGCAGGTATCGCAAGTCGTGCAATATCTGCGTACTTCCTGGCTAATCCCTGGCCAGAAGAAACTCTGGGTTAGTCTGTACCTGGTGCGACTAACCCCTAGATGTCCGGATAGCGGAATATCATGCGCTATCCGGAGTAATTCAGCCCGGTACCGCTGCGGTACCACTAATTGTCTCATCGCTATCGGGTCTGACCCCGTAATCTGCTTGCTTGTTTCCCTGTACAAAAGTTGTTTATCCCAGATAAATCTCTCTCCCTCCCCCCCGGGGAAGCCCGTGACAACCTTGTCCCCATACACCTGAAGCGTGGGGTCTGTTGCAACTTCAGCTACAAATTCATTAGGTGGGGCCCAGGGGACACATTCTAGAGGGGGGGTAGGATTGCTTACCTGGACCTCCGGCAGTGTGTTGTGGTCCTGGGTGCGGGCCTGTTGTCGGGTGACTACAGGGTTGACCTCCCCTGTGGTGGGCGACTGGGGCTCAAAAGCAGAAGTGAGCCTCCCCAGATCGTTCCCCAATAAAACCTCCGCCGGTAAATGCGGCATCAACCCCACCTCCACGTCCCCTGCCCCCGCTCCCCAATGTAAATGTACCCTTGCTGTAGGTAGCCGGTACACCGCTCCCCCCGGCTACCCGGACGGCAACAGTTTTGTTCAGTTTTGCCTGATCTGAAATCAGGTGGCTCTGTACCAAAGTGATGGTGGCTCCCGAATCTCGTAACCCCCGGACTGCTGTACCATTATACCAGATATACGGTCTGTCGATGGTGCCGTAGATTGTCCACATTGGCCTGGACAGGATCTGCCTCGTGCAGTACCTCCCATTGTTCCACAGTGGTAATGGGGACTGCGGAACCATACGGGGTGGCAACTAGGTCCTGGTAGTGGTGGGCTGCGGCTGCCCTGGGTGGAGGTGGGCCTGGACGAATCCAGGTGGAACGGTCCCGCAGCTGTGGGCATTCCCTTTTAGAATGTCCCCACTTCTGGCAGTGATGACAGGGGCCAGCGGTGGAATGTCGGAACCGGGGCTGTGCAGCGGGTGGTGGGGGTGGTGGTAGTGGTCTCGGTGGAGCTGGGGTGTAGGTGGTTCCCCCGAATATTTTAAAAGTTGCTTTTGGAGCTGCAGGTTTTTGTTGCCTGCGTGCATCCAGGTAGTCATCTGCTTTTCTAGCAGCCTCGGTGAGGGAGGTAGGGTTTCTGTCCCTTACCCATTCCTGGACCTCACTGGTTACTCCCTCATAGAACTGCTCCATCAGCAACATCTGTATTACATCCTCCATAGAACGTGCCCCGCTAGCTTGCACCCACCCGAGTGCTGCCCTCTGTAATCGGCATGCCCACTCTGCGTGCGAGTCTTTCTCTGCTTTCTTTAAATCCCGGAATCTCCGCCGGTATGCCTCGGGTGTTATAGCATACCTGGCGAGTATAATTTCTTTTACTTTACTGTAATTCCGTATTTCGTCATTAGGTACAGTCCGATATGCCTCTGCTGCCCTCCCGGTTAACCTTCCGGCCAAAATAGGTACCCAGTCCTCTGTGTTAATTTTATGCAGTGCACACAGTCTCTCAAAATCTTGCAGGAAAGCGTCTATATCTTCCTCTGCCTCCACATATGTTTTAAAAGCCTGGTACGGTATTTTAGGCTTACCTTCCTGTGGCACACTACTTGCAGAGCTTTGTTCTGGAACTGTTGTCGCTTGTGTCCTTATAACGAAATCTTGTACCTCGGTCACCGTCCTGGAAATAATTTCCGCTGAGGGGTTTTCCCCATAAAGGGATAGCCTGAATTGAACCTGCCTCCGGAATTCCGATTCTTGTGGTGTTCCTCCCGGCTCCCTCTGTGCAGGAACTGAATCGCCCTCCATTCTGTACTCTGCCATGAGTTCTGTAACGAGTACTGCTTTCTTCTTATTGCTGGCTTGTATACCCCTTGCCTCTAGGAGGTCCTTTAGCGTGGAGCGTTTTAGCGCAGAAAAATCAATCTCCATCCGTACTCCATTTACGCTTGTTCCTCTGTGAGTCTGGATCCCAGCGCTGCCAACCAATGTAGCGGAGAGCCGATCTTTCACAGCTATTCTCCACTAGAGATCCCAGTGAGGCTCAGGAACAAGGTGATGTTAAATCCACAGACAAGGTTTCCAGCAGGTAAAATAATACAGCAGTATCCCAACGCAATCCCAATAACTGGACGACACACAGTTTCAGGAGCAGAACTGACAAGCTTTATTCCACAGTGCCTTATAAAGCCCTCTCCCATGCAAGGGAGGAGGTTCTATCACTTAATACATTATCCAATCTGTGAACAGTAACCTCCCACACATCTCCTCCCCTCCTCTAGCATCATAATTCCCTTATCATGTACATAGTTTTACCCAAGTTTTGGATGTACCCTCAGCCCATTCGGATAAAGCGTTCGGGAGTTATGGGACTTTAAAGTATTGACCGATCGCATGGGTAAAGTATCCGAAAACAGTTCCATGCATTTTGGCCCTGCGGTCGGTCACAAACAGGCGAATACAAACAGGTGAATTATTGCTGTTAAGTGGCCTGACGGGGATTCGGATGAATCCCCTAGTTCGTGGGGTTCTTTCTACCGAATGGCGGGCAACATTGTTGCAAACGGTAATTGAAGGCACACTTTACACAGGGTGGTCTGGTTGTTCGGTAGTTTCATTCCCTTGTTTTATTCGAATGATTCTACCGAACAACCAGAGGAATACAGTACTTTACACACATTCAACTGCCAATATAAACGAATACAATTATTCCTATGCATGTTGTAGGACAGCCCAGGACCAATCCGCTACACACCTCTTAGTAGGTACCTCTCCCGTTATCAGCCTCCCCCTTTATCAGCTGTCTTTATGGTGTCACGGCTAGTAATGTGGCCCAGCACGCAGAAACTATGTAAACATATACATAAGTAAGAAAAGGAAAATAACAGGATAGAGCGTAAACCGGACCTTAGAATGGCCGGACTAATACGCTAGAAACAGAGAATGGTCAAAGGGAAAGCCGAGGTCAAGGAAGCCAGAAAATACTCAATACCGATTAAACAAGCCAAGTCAGGGAAACCAGAGATCAGAATAACCAGGGAAACGCCAAGGATCAGGTTACCAGGAAATCAGAAACACGAAAATAGCACTTTCAGGAAACCAGGAAACTGAAACCACGACAGGGCAAAGTACTGGGAAAAGCTAGGGGTTTAAATACCCCTCTCTAGGCTGTGATTGGTCAGAGGGCGACCTCTGACCCCAAAACGTGCGTGTGCGTTGACGTTGTGATGTCACGCACACGTTAGTATAATTCTCGGGGGCGGGGCTATCCATAGACGCGACCACGTGGTCGGCGCCATATTGGATTCGGGCGTGATGCCCGGAAGAACTAAGTGCGCGGTTCCCGGCTCGCCGACGAGCAGGTAAGCTCGTGTAGTCGGTGCAGTCGTGCCGGTTGGGCACGACCGTGAGGCTCGGCGGGCCGGTGACCGCAACAGTACCCCCCACTCGAAGACCGCGCACCGGGCGGGAAGGACCCGGCTTAAGAGGAAAGCGGTTGTGAAATGACCGGATAAGACGGGGCGCATGGACCCGGTCAGCAGGAACCCAACAACGTTCCTCGGGACCATAACCCTTCCAGTCAACGAGATAGGACAAGACACCTCTGGATAATTTGGAGTCCATGATAGAACGGACTTCGTATTCTTCTTGATCACCCACTACCAAGGGCGGAGGAGGAGTGGATACCCTGGTGTAGCGATTGCAAGTAAGGGGCTTGAGCAGAGACACATGGAAAGTATTCGCTATTCTCATATGAGCCGGTAGTGCCAAAGAATAGGTCACTGGATTAATACGTTGGGTAACTCGAAAGGGACCTATGTATCGAGGGGCAAATTTCATGGACGGGACCTTAAGCTTGATATGTTTTGTGGAGAGCCACACCCTGTCACCTGGAAGATAGACAGGATTAGCGCCCCGTTTTTTGTCAGCTTGGACCTTTGCTCGTAATGAGGCTTTTTGCAGAGCTGAATGGACGGAATCCCAGGTATCATGAATCGATTCTAAACGGGTGTTCAAAGCAGGGATTTCCGTGTCTGAGAATGCAGAAGGAAAAACAGCGGGGTGATAACCCTGATTTACAAAGAATGGACTATGATTAGAAGATTCATGAGTGGCGTTGTTCCTGGCGAACTCAGCCATGGGTAAGAGCTCATACCAGTTAGATTGATTGGCATTTATAAAGCAACGTAAATAGGCTTCTAAAGACTGATTCGCCCTCTCTGCTGCTCCATTTGTTTGAGGGTGATATGCTGACGAAAAGGAGAGTTCGACGCCCAATTGTTTGCAAAAGGAACGCCAAAACCTAGAAACAAACTGGGTACCTCTGTCAGATACTATGCTTTTGGTTACACCGTGCAACCGAAAGATCTCTCTCAAGAATATTTGCCATCTTCGTGAATCTATCAATAACCATAAGGACTGTATTAAACCCGTTTGAACTGGGTAGATCCACAATGAAATCCATGGCCAAGTGGGTCCATGGAGCACTAGGTATGGGCAGTGGTTGTAACAGTCCAGGAGGTGACCTAGGAGGAACTTTAGAAACGGCACATATTTGACATGCCCCAACATAATCTTTGATATCGTTTCTAAGAGCAGGCCACCAAAACCTCCTGGAGATGGCAGAGAGAGTTTTATGGACTCCAGGATGGCCCGCTGTGAGGTTGTCATGGAACATATCTAATACCTTTTTTCGAAACTGAGGTGACACATACAGTTTGTCCGGAGGTTTTCCCACAGGTGCCTGAGTTTGATCTGCTATTATGGCACAGAAGAGTGGAGAAGACACTTCGGAAACTGTAGTGGCAATGAGGCATTCAGGAGGTATAATAGGATATATCACCTGTTCCGGAACTTCATCTGTCTCAAACTGCCTAGAAAGTGCATCTGCCTTGGTGTTTTTAGTACCAGGCCTGTATGTAATTACGAAATTGAATCGGGAGAGGAACAATGACCACCTAGCCTGACGAGAGGACAGTCTCTTAGCGTCCCCAATATAAGCCAAATTCTTATGATCAGTAAAGATCAAAAGTGGCTCTTTGGAACCTTCCAAGAGATGCCTCTATTCCTTAAGGGCGAGTACAATGGCCAAAAGTTCCCTATTCCCTATGTCATAATTCTTCTCTGCAGGAGTGAGTTTGCGAGAGTAAAATCCACAGGGATGTAAAGGCATATCAGGACTTTCTCTTTGAGACAGAATGGCTCCAACTCCTGTTTCTGACGCATCCACCTCTAGGATAAATGGTTTGGTTGGATCAGGATGGGTCAGGACAGGTGCTGAGGAAAATAAAGATTTTAACCGTTCAAATGCCTCTCTTGCTTCTTTGGGCCAAAATATACAATTTGCTCCTTTTTTGGTTAAATTTGTTATAGGGGCAATCACGGAGGAAAATCCCTTTATGAATTTGCGGTAGTAATTCGCAAAACCTATAAAGCATTGAGTAGCTTTAAGGCCCTTGGGTAATGGCCACTGTAAGACTGCCTCCAGTTTGCGGGGATCCATCTGGAAACCAGACGGAGATATAACGTATCCAAGGAATTGTATCTCCGTTTGGTCAAACTGGCATTTCTCCAGTTTACAGTAAAGGCCGTTCTGTAACAGGGTTTTCAGTACAATTCTCACATGTTCGTGATGTGTCTCTAGGTCTGGGGAATAGATAAGAATGTCGTCCAAGTACACTAGAACGAACATGTGAAGGTACTCTCTTAGGACATCGTTAATAAAATCCTGGAATACCGCTGGAGCGTTACATAATCCAAACGGCATAACCAGGTATTCGTAATGTCCCATTCTGGTGTTAAATGCGGTCATCCATTCGTGACCGTCCTTAATCCTGACTAGATTGTATGCACTTCGGAGATCGAGCTTAGTAAAGACTCGAGCTCCCTTCAATCTGTCAAACAGCTCTGATATAAGGGGAATAGGGTAGGCATTTTTTATGGTAATCCTATTCAAACCCCTATAATCGATACAGGGGCGTAGATCTCCTTCTTTTTTAGAGACAAAGAAGAACCCAGCCCCGGCTGGTGAGGAGGATCTACGGATATGACCCTTTCTGAGAGCATCCTTAATATATTCCTCCAAACAAAGATTTTCCTGGGGGGACAAGGCATAGACTCCTCCCTTGGGAGGCATAGTCCCTGGTAATAAGTTTATAGTACAGTCATAAGGTCTATGAGGAGGTAATCCTTCTGACTGGACCTTGTTAAATACTTCTTTCAAATCCATATACTGCGGCGGAATTTGTGTGGTCAAGGGAGGTGCAATAGGAACATTAATGGTACCAATAGGTTGTGGGATTTGCTTAAAGCAAACACCTTTGCATCTCTCACCCCAACTCACAATCTCTCCTCCAATCCAAACGTGGATTGTGTTTCAGTAGCCAAGGGAAACCGAGTATTATCGGAACTGTAGGTGAAGATATGATTTGAAAGGTCATTTCTTCAGAGTGGAAAATACCCACTGAAACAGTGATTGGCAGAGTTTCGTGTGTGATGAAAGGCTGGGTAAGAGGCCTTCCATCAATGGCCTCAACTGCTATAGGTTTCTCTTTTTGTCTTAAGGGCAGGAGATGTTTTGCAGAGAATTCTTTGTCTAGGAAATTCTCCGCTGCCCCAGAGTCAATCATAGCCTTCAGCCTTCAGCCTTCAATCATAGTGTTCTTGAAAGATAAGGTTACTTTGACAAGGAAACGGTTCTTAGTCAATTTAGGGGACATATACATCACACCCAAGGTCGGTCCCCGTACGTGCCTTAGGTGTGCAAGTTTTCCGGCCGAACCGGGCATGACGATCTTAGATGTCCCTTCTTGCCACAATACAAACATAACCCCTCGTTACATCTGTGTTGTCTCTCTGCCTCAGTGAGTTTAGCGCTACCCAATTGCATGGGTTCAGGTTCTGGAAGAGGCGTTTGGCTACTCACCACTGGGTCCATTCGTGACCGTCCTTAATCCTGACTAGATTGTATGCACTTCGGAGATCGAGCTTAGTAAAGACTCGAGCTCCCTTCAATCTGTCAAACAGCTCTGATATAAGGGGAATAGGGTAGGCATTTTTTATGGTAATCCTATTCAAACCCCTATAATCGATACAGGGGCGTAGATCTCCTTCTTTTTTAGAGACAAAGAAGAACCCAGCCCCGGCTGGTGAGGAGGATCTACGGATATGACCCTTTCTGAGAGCATCCTTAATATATTCCTCCAAACAAAGATTTTCCTGGGGGGACAAGGCATAGACTCCTCCCTTGGGAGGCATAGTCCCTGGTAATAAGTTTATAGTACAGTCATAAGGTCTATGAGGAGGTAATCCTTCTGACTGGACCTTGTTAAATACTTCTTTCAAATCCATATACTGCGGCGGAATTTGTGTGGTCAAGGGAGGTGCAATAGGAACATTAATGGTACCAATAGGTTGTGGGATTTGCTTAAAGCAAACACCTTTGCATCTCTCACCCCAACTCACAATCTCTCCTCCAATCCAAACGTGGATTGTGTTTCAGTAGCCAAGGGAAACCGAGTATTATCGGAACTGTAGGTGAAGATATGATTTGAAAGGTCATTTCTTCAGAGTGGAAAATACCCACTGAAACAGTGATTGGCAGAGTTTCGTGTGTGATGAAAGGCTGGGTAAGAGGCCTTCCATCAATGGCCTCAACTGCTATAGGTTTCTCTTTTTGTCTTAAGGGCAGGAGATGTTTTGCAGAGAATTCTTTGTCTAGGAAATTCTCCGCTGCCCCAGAGTCAATCATAGCCTTCAGCCTTCAGCCTTCAATCATAGTGTTCTTGAAAGATAAGGTTACTTTGACAAGGAAACGGTTCTTAGTCAATTTAGGGGACATATACATCACACCCAAGGTCGGTCCCCGTACGTGCCTTAGGTGTGCAAGTTTTCCGGCCGAACCGGGCATGACGATCTTAGATGTCCCTTCTTGCCACAATACAAACATAACCCCTCGTTACATCTGTGTTGTCTCTCTGCCTCAGTGAGTTTAGCGCTACCCAATTGCATGGGTTCAGGTTCTGGAAGAGGCGTTTGGCTACTCACCACTGGGTTAGAGAAACGAGGAGCTATGGATAAATTGGAACGTCTGTTACGTTGTTTGTTTTTCTCTCTCTCTCTGAGCCGGTTATCAATGTCTATCATGTAGGCAATAAACTCATTAAGATTAACCGGAAGGTCTCTAGCTGCGGTCTCATCTTGTATACTCTCAGCTAGACCTTCAGAGAAAGCAGCCACCAGGCCACTATTGGTCCAATCAACCTCAGACGCCAATGTCCTGAATTCTATTGCATAATCGGCTACAGAACGACTGCCTTGCTTGATTCTCATAAGGGCTTTGGCAGCGTTCTTCTCCCTGCCTTTAGGTTCAAACGTAGCCTTAAAAGCCGTAAGAAAGGTACTGTAATCACGGGCTACTGCGTCACCACTTTCCCATAAGGGGTTAGCCCAGGTCAAGGCTCCAGTTAATTGGTTCATCAGATAGCCTATTTTAGATCTATCTGTTGGGAATGAACCTGGGGAGGCCTCAAAGTGGTATTCAATTTGGTTTAAAAAACCTCTGAATTCCTTAGAATCACCTCCATAACGAGGGGGTGGTGACAGGGTTATGGACGGTGGTTTATGTGGTACGGGAACCACTACAGGTGGCGGAACCACAGGTGATACAGGAGGGACCTCTAAATAGGCAGTCCTCTGGAGCAAGGTCTGAAATGCCTGGGCAAATTGGTCTAACCTGTGGTCCATATCCTCCACCCTATTTTCACAGGCGATCATATGTTTGCATAGTTCTGCAGGATCCATGGCCCTGTCGTAATGTCACGGCTAGTAATGTGGCCCAGCACGCAGAAACTATGTAAACATATACATAAGTAAGAAAAGGAAAATAACAGGATAGAGCGTAAACCGGACCTTAGAATGGCCGGACTAATACGCTAGAGACAGAGAATGGTCAAAGGGAAAGCCGAGGTCAAGGAAGCCAGAAAATACTCAATACCGATTAAACAAGCCAAGTCAGGGAAACCAGAGATAAGAATAACCAGGGAAACGCCAAGGATCAGGATACCAGGAAATCAGAAACACGAAAATAGCACTTTCAGGAAACCAGGAAACTGAAACCATGACAGGGCAAAGTACTGGGAAAAGCTAGGGGTTTAAATACCCCTCTCTAGGCTGTGATTGGTCAGAGGGCGACCTCTGAGCCCAAAACGTGCGTGTGCGTTGACGTCGTGACGTCACGCACACGTTAGTATAATTCTCGGGGGCGGGGCTATCCATAGACGCGACCACGTGGTCGGCGCCATATTGGATTCGGGCGTGATGCCCAGAAGAACTAAGTGCGCGGTTCCCGGCTCGCCGACGAGCAGGTAAGCTCGTGTAGTCGGTGCGGTCGTGCCGGTCGGGCACGACCATGAGGCTCGGCGGGCCGGTGACCGCAACATATGGTTATACTCTCATTATTTACAAGACATCAGCTCCTTTGGCTTCCGTTATCATTTCTATGCGGATGACACGCAAATCTACCTGTCCTCTCCTGATCTCTCTCCGCCCATCTTGACTCGTGTCTCTCACTGCCTCTCTTCGATTTCCAACTGGATGGCTGCTCACTTCCTTAAAATGAACCTGTCCAAAACAGAACTTCTGGTCTTTCCTCCCTTAAGTGTCTGTCTCCCTCCAAGTCTACATCACCTCTACCTTGCAGGCTCACTGCCTGGGTGTTCTTTTTGACTCCAACCACTCCTTCAGCCCTCATGTCCAATCAATCGCCAAATCCTGTCGCTTCCATCTCAAAACCATTGCGTGCATCCCCCCCTATTTAACCTCGGATGCGGCTAAGGTGCTGGTCTATGCTCTTGTTCTCTCCTGCCTTGACTACTACAATACCCTTCTCAGTGGTCTTACGTGTCCCCAGATTGCACCGCTGCAATCTATAATGAATGCGGCGGCGAGGCTCATTTTCCTGTCCGCTCGCACCTCCCACGCCTCCCCGCTCTGTCAGTCCCTGCATTGGCTTCCAGTTAGATATAGGGCTCAATTAAAAATTCTGGTGCTTGCTTACAAGTTCCTACATAATGCTGCTTCAACCTACCTATCCTCCCTAATACACAAGTATGTCCCGTCGAGGCCCCTATGCTCTACCAAAGACCTACATCTATCCTCTGTCCGTACTCCCACCTCTGATGCTCGCCTCCAAGATTTCTCCAGAGCTGCACCTCTTCTGTGGAAATCCCTTCCCTTCTCCATAAGACTTTCACCCAGTCTCCACTCATTCAAAAAATCATTGAAAACTCACTTCTTAAAGAAAGCATATCAATTAAACTGTTAGCAGATTTTTATCCCCCACCCCCCATGACTCCTCTCTTGCAACTGTCAAAAATTACCTACTAAGCCCTCAGTGAATACTTTTCTAACAACCTACTTCATACCCCTACTTTTACCCTTTGTGTCACTATACCCCACTCATTGAGCAGGGCCCTCAACCTCTTCCTATACGTCCAGTTGTCTGGTTACAATTACATGTCTGTTAGTCCACCCATTGTACAGCGCTACGGAATCTGATGGCGCTATATAAATAATAAAATAATAATAATGTCAGCAATAGTTGATGGAGGTTTATTTTGATGTCATTAATAGTTGCTGGAGGTTAATTATGATGTTATTAATAGTTGCTGTAGGTTTATTATGATGTCATTATTGGTTGCTGGAGGTTTATTGTGATCTTATTAATAGTTCCTGGAGGTTTATTATGATGTCATTAATAGTTGCTGGAGGTTTATTATAATGTCAACGATAGCTGCTAAAGGCTTATTATGATGTCATTAACAGTTGCTGGAGGTTTATTATGATGTCAGTAATGGTTGCCAGAGGTTTATTATGATGTCATTAATAGTTGCTGGAAGTTTATTATGATGTCAGGAATAGTTGCTAGAAGTTTATTACAATGTTGGCAAATGTTGCTGGAGGTTTATTATAATGTCGATAAATGTTGCTGGAGGTTTATTATAATGTCGATAAATGTTGCTGGAGGTTTATTATGATGTCAGCAATAACTGCTATAGGTTTTTTATGATGTCAGTAATAGTTGCTGGAGGTTTATTGTGATGTCAGTTATAGTTGCTGGAGGTTTATCATGATGTCATTAATAGATGATGGACTTAATTATGATGTCAGCAATAGCTGCTATACGTTTATGATGATGTCAGCAATAATTGCTGGCTGTTTACTATGATATCAGTTATAGTTAGTTGCTGGAAGTTTATTATGATGTTAGTAAATGTTGCTGGGGGTTTATGATGTCATTAATAGTTGCTTATGGTTTATTATGATATCAGCTGTAAGGAAACCCAGTATATTTAAACCTCCTTCTGTAGTTTCCACCCGGACCGCTAGAGCATCAGTGAATATAGCTCTCAGTCCGGTAGTTGAAATAGACGAAGTCCATACGAACACAAATAGCTTTATAAGATAATTCCCTTAAAGCGGCACTGTCATGCCGAACTTACCTTTCCTCAATCTCTTCCTCTTCTCCCCCTCTCTCAGGATCTGTTATTCTTTTCTTCCTGTCTTCTTTAGTCTTCTTTAAAATCATAAGACAAAGTAGGGACTCTTTGCCTTATGGAGGATTCCTCCGCTTGACCAGCGGAGGAGCAAAAGTGTTCATTTCCGATGGTCAGAGCAATTTTCCCATAATCCTTACCCTCTGTGTTCCCGCGATGCTTCCTGTAATTTTAGACGAAACTGCCGAATTGCGTTCTAACTGAATGAGAACAGTATGTTTGTTTATTTTAGAACGCAATCCGGCACTTTATTCGTATCAGAATTTCATTCTAATGAATGAAACTCCGATCCTATTCATTGCCGCGGCTGCATCTTGCAGCCGCTTAGTAGATAACTCCCTAATTCCCACGGTATTAGTGAGCTATCTACTAAAAGGCTGAAAGAAAACCTAATACCCCCCCCCCCCCTGCGCGGCTGGTGTCCTGCCCCCACCCCTGCGCGGTGGGTGGGGACCCTAAATAAAGATGGGGGGGCCTACCGCCCTCCAACCCGGCCCCCACCCCTGAGCAGTGGGTGGGGGCCTTAAAAAAACAATAAGGGGGAGGGGACCTACTGTCCTCCCCCCTGGCCCCCACCCCTGAGCGGTGGGTGGGGGCCCTAAATAAAGATAAGGGGGGGACCTACTGTCCTCCCCCCCGGCCCCCACCCCTGAGCGGTGGGTGGGGGCCCTAAATAAAAATAGGGGGGAAACCTACCGCCCTCCCCCCCCGGCCCCCACCCCTGAGTGGTGGGTGGGGGCTCTAAAAAAACAATAAGGGGGGGGACCTACTGTCCTCCCCCCCTGGCCACCCACCCCTGCACGGTGGGTGGGGGCCCTAATAAAACAATAAGGGGTTGGACCTACTGTCCTCCCCCCCCTACCCCCACCCCTGAGCGGTGGGTGGGGGCCCTAAATAAAGATGGGGGACCTACTGTCCTCCCCCCCCGGCCCCCACCCCTGAGCGGTTGGTGGGGACCCTAAAAAACAATAAGGGGGAGACCTACTGTCCTCCCCCCCTGGCCCCCACCCCTGAGCGGTGGGTGGGGGCCCTAAATAAAGATGGGGGGGACCTACTGTCCTCCCCCCTGGCCCCCACCCCTGCACGGTGGGTGGGGGCCCTAATAAAACAACAAGGGGGGGACCTACTGTCCTCCCCCCCTGGCCCCCACCCCTGAGAGGTGGGTGGGGGCCCTAAATAAAGATGGGGGGGACCTACTGTCCTCCCCCCCGGCCCCCACCCCTGAGCGGTGGGTGGGGGCCCTAAAAAAACAATAAGGGGGGGACCTACTGTCCTGCCCCCCTGGTCCCCACCCCTGAGCGGTGGGTGGGTGCCCTAAAGAAAGATCCGGGAGGGACCTACCGGCCCCCACCCCTAAGCGGTGGGTGGGGCCCTAAAAAAACAATAAGGGGGGGACCAGCTGTCCCCCCTGCCCCCACCCCTGAGCGGTGGGTGGGGGCCCTAAATGAAACACCCCCCCCCCAATCAACGTGACTAGGGGTCCCAAGCCCCTAGTTTTATATCAACTTCTATGCGGATTACTTTGCGGCGGATCAAGATACAGAGGTGAACGGCGATTTCAACAAGAACTGGAGACAAGAACTGAAGAATAATCGTGTACTTCAACTTAGAGTAAGTGATTTTGAATTTTTATTATGTCTTTTTGGTAGTGTATGTATCTCTATCTCTGCATGTCTGCCAGTGTGTACAAGTGTGTGTGTCAGTGTATGTATCTCTGCATGTCTGTCAGTGTATGTGTGAGAATTCTTGCATGTACGGAAGTAGGTGTCTATGTAAATGTGCCTGTGTCTGTGTGCATCTCTCCAAGCATGTCAGTAATCATCATGTGTGAGCTACATAATTTACGTAGTTTAATCTGTGTATTTTTTTCTCTTTAGGTATTCTTTCAATTGCATGTTTGATGGCTTCCAACATTGATCTTGATGAAACAGGTACTACATAACACCTTTATATAATACTACTAATAACAACATTTTGTAAATCAACACTGTCACTTTCGGTCGACTTTGTTGAATTTGCAAAGATCGCTGACGTTGACATTGCTACTGTTGTTATGGTGGCTGGGTGGGTAGGTAATAAACAAAGTAGTCTCTACATTGTCTATTCATTTTTTTTTACTGTGTTTTTAATTTAAGTGAAATACTTTATTTCTTTTTAAAAATGTTGATTTTCATTTTTAGGTACAATGGACTTGGAGTCTGCTTCGGATCCTGGAACTTCTCAGGACTTGAATGCTGTTGAAAGGGTAATATAAATATTTTCTATCACATTTGAGTTTAGCTGAACTGGCAAACACCCATCAAAAATGTTTATTTCATAAACATAGAATATTTATGAAATAGACATGGACTGTTATAGACAGTATAGAAATTCAAGTTTTTCAGTTATTAATAATCATTTATAATTTATTATTAATGTAATATTTCTATTTTATTTTAACAGAAACAGCAGTTATTACAACGGCTTCTTTTAGAAAATGCTTCGAAGGAACCATGCTTCCAAGAGACACCTCTGAGACAGTCGGCTCCTGAAGTTACTACCAGCACTGATGAAGAGGGCAGAATTGGGAACACAGATTGGTGCACCTGTGGAAACTGCATTACGATGCCAACTGTGGAGGAGTCTATTTGTTGTCAAGAGATTGATAATGTCGTATGCCACCTTGAAGATGCACCGTGTATTATCTATAATACTTTCTTCAAGCAATTCTGACAGGAGGATTTTGCCCACTTCCTCTACTGCTTCCTTGGCGTGGAGTCCCAGAGGCCTTCTGAAGCGTTATTTAACAGGTAGGTATCTTTTCTTACTACTAGGGAATCGTGAAATCCTTACCCTTGAAAAATGATTATTTCATATATGTACTCTTTATGACTTAATCATTTAGATTGTGTTTGTATTTCACTAAAATTCTAAATAACTCAAGAGAGATACAGAGACATATTTTGATATACTTTTTGTCTGTATATCTGCCTGGGTTGGTAATTCAGTAAAATTACAACACATTTTTAATTAGTATTTAAGAAAGATTCTATCTTAATGAAATATTATTTTTAAATGTGATTGTGACAGTGTATAGTAGCCCCTCATTGCTTTATAGACCTAATTGCTGTAGTCTCGCAAATGCGCTATTACAGCATTTTGGTCGACTTTTAGTGCTGAAGTGCCAGAAGTTGATGAAGAGCCTACCGAGGAAAATGTCAGTGACCACAAGATTCAGGTAAGTAAACTCACCCCCCTCTCTTGAATTTTTTATATTTTTAAATGCTAAGATAACATTTATAATACTTAGTATTACCATTTTACATGCTACAACTGTGTCATAGCCAGACATCTTTATTTTAAAAAACTGACCCAAGTTTCTCTATGTAGGCAAATGAGGAAGACTGCATATCGAGGTTTTACCACCTGGATTCATGGGTACCTTGGACGAAAAAAATCAAAGGCCCATTCCATCATGTGCAGTTCATGCCATTCGTACTAGTTTCCCAGAAAATTCATTTGTTGGATTCATTAGACTTCAAGATTATAATGCCATCGATAAGGCTGATGACTTTTGAATTTTTTTTAGAAACAATGTTTGTGTTACAATTCATCCTGAATTTATATGTAAAATAGTTTATTATAAAGTTTTCTTCTTTTCAACCATGTATTGTGAGTATTGTGAGTATTGTGAGGTTTCCTTATACATGTGTGAAAGTACAACTTAGAGGTCATTGTGGGATTCTCCATAAATGCACCCAATTAATTGCAGCCATTACTGGTAACGGCTGTTAGGAATGACCATTGGACTGACCCTTGAGTGTAAGAAAGTCAGGTGTTGGAGAAATACAGAAATGTCAAAATTAGTATTTCATAAAGATTCAATCTTGATGAAATACAAATTTTTCAAGTGTTGTTGACAGTGACTGTTTAGCTGTCAATTTCAACGGTGGCATTTACAGAATGCAATGGTTTCACTGTTTATAAACTGATACATTTTGAATGAGGCTCACTTTTAACACAATTGTGAAATTATTGCATTCTGTAAACTTTGCTGTTAAATTTTACCGTGTGATTTTGTTTCACATGTAAATATTTGTTTGTAAAAAAAAAATTAAAGAAATATATACGCAAACACCAAATTAATACAGGAAACATGTATTAAATTTCTAACTTTAAACTTTATTAATAGCATAAAACTTAATCTTTATATATTTTAATTTAAAAATCAATTTTAATGTTTATTTAACTTTTTTAAATTAATTCAAACTGTTAAATATTTAAATGTTTTATAAGTTTAATTTAAACAGTTTTTTTAGATGTAATTATTTTAATGTTATCAATTTACAATAAATATATTATAACTAGAATATTACAATTGTAATCTATAATATTGGTATGAAATGTAATTTTTAAATTTACATATTTTTTTCTCAATTATGCAATTACATTTTTTCTGAATTAAGCTAAACCGAGAAAATAAAGTTACTTTTTAATTATTTTATTATAAAATAATTTTAATATTATTTATTTAATTCTTTCTTAATCTAGAATATACTTTTCATTAATACAATTACTTTTTAATGAATTAATTATAGACATTTCTAGGCAACTTTGTAGTCAAAGCTGCATTAAGTGTTTTAGTAACTACAGAATAATTCCTAAATTTAGTTAATAATATTCTAAGACTCTAATGAAATATTTTATTATTATTATTTTAATCTAATTGTTGTTATTTTAAAATATGATGTATGCTAACAAAAAGATGGAGCTTAGTGTTTGTGTCCTCAAACATATAAGCAGAATTGTTTTTAATAAGTCCTCAGAGTGCTACTTTTATCTTTGTGTTGATTTAACTTTTAACTGCAAACATTAAAAATAACAGATATAAAACTTAAAACTAAATTTTTTTAAAGAATAACTGTCAATGCCTTAGAAATTTTTTAAAAGACCATTGACATTGGCGAAATTTGTACGATGGCTGGCCTAGGATAGCCAAGTACAGGCAAACTTACCAGAACCTCTCCATCGTTGTCTTGTCATCGTTGTATCCATCGTTGTTCTTTCAATCTTTCACAAATAATCATTTATCTTTTTTATTTATTTTTTGAGAAGGGAGGACAGTTCCATTTTAAAGGGTAACTATATTCACAAGAACAACTACTGCATAATGTAGTTGTTCTGGTGAGTAGTCAGTCCCTGCATGAGGTTCTTCCTAGGACAATGCTCTGCATGGAGGCACTGAACTTTCCCCATAGAGAAGCATTGATTAAATGCATCTCTTTGAGGAGAAGCCGATTGGCGGAGCGGAGTTAGGTTCCGGCTCCTTGGTTGACATCGACAGAAATTACGATCTCACCCAATCCAGCTCTTTCCTACGGGAAACCATTGTGATTGGCTGAGATCAACAATTGTGATGATGTAAGTCAAGGAGGTGGAATGTAGGCAGAGAGAGCACAGGTGGACATGTGTGGCTATGGAAATAAGGTGAGTTTTTATAATATTGAAGTGTGCTATGGGGGGCTAAATAGTGTTTGCACCATTCTAAAGTCAAGAACACTTTCGTGTTTTTGACCTTATGTTTCTTTAAACTGACACTGTTATGCCGAACATAAACATACCGTTCTCCAATTAATTTATCTTCTCCTCTCTCAGAATCATTTATCCTTTATTCCTGATATATTTATTTAACACCCAAGGCTTCACTTTCTATGGCTAAAGGAGGAGCTTAAGTATGCTCCATTTCCTGTGTAAAGTAGGAGGGTGAGTATTGTGCCAAAACTTTATTGGACACAAGAATTGGAGCGGACTTAATCTTCTCCTTTGATCAAGGAAAGTCAAGCATAGGAAAAATACATAAGGCAAAGTAGTCCCTTCTTTGTTCTATGTGGTCAAGAAAACTACATGAGAAATAATTAAAAATAAAAGAATAAATGATTCTGAGAAAGGAAGAGAAAATGAAACAGGAGACGGGTACGTTCAGCATGACAGTGCCGCTTTAATTACTTGAAACGGCTCACATGCTCTTCTACTGCCTTTTTTTATCAGGCTTTGGAATTTTAGCAATGTTTTTGGGTACTGTTGTGGATTTTGAAGTCCAATCCACATGCAAACTCTCACTGCAAATTTTTAACACACTCATAAGAATTTGTTCTATATGAGTGATTGTCATTGGCTCGTACATAGTACTAACAACCCATCTTTTTCTGGAACGTGGGAATTCTAATCTATTGCGCAAAGTTCCAACAGGATCAGTGCCTTTGAACGAAACTTTGACAATTGCTTGCTCATGATTAACATTACTGTTGTGAGCAAGAATGGCCAAAATTGTTCTAGCCTCCATGGAATCCAGTCCAAAATGAATCCTTTTGGGCCTGTATTTCAAAACAAGGCTATGGAATGTCTCCAGACATCCTGTGTGACAAAAGTGGACTAAGTGATCAAAATCCTTCACAAGCTGACCATCATTAATAAATTTAACTAGGTTTTCATATGCTTGTGACTTTGGTTTCAACCATAAACCTTTGTCAATCACTTCTTGTGATAGTGGTTCGAGTGAATTCCAACGCTCTTTTAATTGCACTATGTCCCCTTCACATGTCTTAATGCACCACCAAAAGTGGTTTATAATTTGCCTGATCCAAAAAGAAATGTCATGACAATTGTTTTTCTTAGAAATTGCCACGAGCTTCTTTCTGAGATTTTTAGCATAGTGCCATACATCAAATTGATGTGTAATGCCACTATACTTTTTTCTCATCAATTTACGGATGCCAACATGACGATCAGTAGCGATCATTTGGACATCAAGGTTTTCAGATCTCATTCTATCCAAACAAGTCTGAAAACCTAGTTTTTCCATAGAAACGGATGACGTTGTCTGAGACACCTGTGTAATTTCGAAGTCAATAATTTTTTTACTAAAGACATCCATGAAAGTGTAAATGCAATATTTAGCACTAAATCCTGGACTGTCACATTGACCATCTCCACTCAAGCAGAGTGGAAGTTCATTCCACAGGGGTCTACAAATGTCTTTCTCCAATTGCCAATGATGTGACAAAGCGGGAAAAAGGTATTTTCGTTGGTAACGGTAATATCCACTTTCCGAAATATGTTGTAATCCATAAATATTTAACATTTCATGGATTTTTTTTTAAATTACAGCCACTGAAGAGAATTGATGCTGCCATTAATATATTGCCAGCACCAATTTGGCTAATGAGTGGCTGACTGTGCCACAACAGAAATTTATGTCCAGATTTACAATTCTAATAGATTTTTAATAGCGAACCCTCTGTACGCTTTCTAAGAGAAACAATCTTAGATGTACAGTGCAAGTTTTTCTGGCATGGGATTTTGTAGCATAACAAATCTAGACAAGATTCAAATACTACAAATTTCCGGTCAGTTACACACTGAAATTCACATCTAAATCAGTGGATGTATCCATAGTGCAAAAACTATCCATGACATAGTCTGGATCACGCTTTTGCTCTTTGGAGACATTCAAAGTACTCTCTAAGTCTGACTCCTTAATTGCAGCACTACTGTCAATAGCTGTAGATACATTGTGTAGTTCTGCAATATCTTGGTTAAAAAAATCCAAAAGATCCATTGGATCTTCATTTGATTCCTCTGTAATGGTTCCAAATTCCATTTCTTTATCTTTAATTTTAATAGGGGTTGAAATTATTATCTTAGGTGGACTGAACTCTTCAATCTCTAAGATAATAGGCATGTCTTTACAATATGAATGCTCCATTTTTATACATTTTAAAATTGGAGCCTCATGGTTAGTGGATTTGGAAAATTCAATTGCCTCTTCCACTGGTATACAGTCTGTCTGAATTTATATTTCCCTTGTACAATTTAAATCTTCAGTTGAAGTTGAAGCATCGCACATAATCTTGGCAAGCTCAAAGTGATTTACAGAGGTACAGGCCAATGATGTGTTTACATCCATTGCTTTGTTTTTTTATGCCTATGGAATACCTCTTCAGCTATGCAAGGAAGACCTGCTTCAAAATTGAATTTTGAAGGCAGTGCATCCGGTTTTAAAAAACGCTTTGATCCCCTCAACTCAAAGGAACTGTCCTCAAAATGTCTGGAGCAGATCCGGTACGTAGACTGATATTTTGGGTCAGTTATAATATCTAAAATTTGTTCTATATTAACAAAATTTTGACGAGTCTGCTCCAGCCATTTTCTGGCTAAAAATCTTTTACTGGGAAAGACATGACGAGTTATTACTTCATGCCCAGTTCTCCTGCTCCTGCACCCGGTAACAACGCAGTTAGGCATATTTACCTGAAAATGAAAAAGTAAATTTAAATTAGGATGTTTCTTTCAATAATGTAATACAAATTATTTACAACCATTGATAATGTACAGTACCTTAAAATATATTGGACGCTAAGAAATAAAAAAATCAAATGACGACTCGCGCATAAAAATCCTGAAATATACAAAATAATCGGTCAAAATGTACTTACTATTACAAAGCACTCTTTGCTATTTGATATATATTTATTGTATTTAAATGTAGTGTCTAATTGCAATATCTTCATTTACATTTCTGAAGTCAAAGCAACCTCAGTTGAAGTAAAAAATAATCACAGAAAGGAGTACATACTTTTAATGCACTTTTTTTGGCTATAAAATGTGCACAAAATTATATATGCAATGATTGACTCTCCACATGTTAATTATTAAAGATTACATCTATGAAAAATAATCAAACTGGAGCATGTTGATTTTGATATATATACATATATTTATTTATCTCCATATCATGCTGGTGCTATACCGCTGCTGGTGCTTGAATACATACTGCATATTTCATGTATTTAAACTTTGTTAATCTATGAAATATTTTAAGCTATATTATGTTTAGGTTCACATGATAATATATGTTGCACTGCATATAGACGGGTAGTTCATCTTTAGTGCCCGATTCACAGTGTGTTATAGCTGTTGAGAAGGGTGTTGTAGGAGTTGTTGTCATTCAATAGTGTTGTTGGTCCAGCGCTATATTACATATAAAATGTATAGAACCTATTAATGCATTGTGGTTCTTATGCTCACAATACTTTGCATAATGGTGGTGAAGTCTTCTAGTTATTTCAGATGGCTTGTTGGTTATACGTCAAGAGGTATCTTTAAATGTGTGAGTGTGTGTGTATATATATATATCCATAAAAAAAGTGTGTTTTTACACTATGGTTCATTGCTTCAATGCTCACTACATAACGCTCATTTTAGGTATTAACACTTTTGTATTGTACGTACGCAATATTGTATACGATATTATGTTTAAGTACACATTATAATGGATGTATATTTTCCTTATTATGATGTATTGCTGTAATTATTGCTTGGTAATACCTCTTTATTGACGGTGTCACAGTATGTTGTAGATGGTGGCACCGTACAAGTTTACTTCTGGTAATATGTGAGTTGATCCTGCAGCAAATGACATATATTATGTATATAAATTATTAATATACCGTAATTCATATTTAAACATTTTTTAACAAAAGCTTTGGATGAGTATTTTAGGCTTTGTCCTTCGATTGTTGTTTATTGAATCCACGCCGCGTATTGGTTCAGTTTCACTGGTTCAGGGTGAATGCTTTTAGGGTTACAGGTTGGATCTGGTAGTATTTGAATATGATGTATTTAATAATGTATGTATTCAGTAACAGCAAAATCATACAGCTACTATTTCAAACACAAACACAGATACCACGTGTAGCAAACACAAACAGATACCACGTGCAGCAAACACTTTCAGCGAAAACATTCTAACACGTGCAGCAAACAGATACCACGTGCAGCAAACACTTTCAGCAAAAACATTTTAACACGTGCAGCAAACACAAACAGATACCACGTGCAGCAAACACTTTCAGCGAAAACATTCAAACAGATACCACGTGCAGCAAACACTTTCAGCGAAAACATTCTAACATGTGCAGCAAACACACAGATACCACGTGCAGCAAACAGATACCACGTGCAGCAAACACTTTCAGCGAAAACATTTTAACACGTGCAGCAAACACAAACAGATACCACGTGCAGCAAACACTTTCAGCGAAAACATTCAAACAGATACCACGTGCAGCAAACACTTTCAGCGAAAACATTTTAACACGTGCAGCAAACAGATACCACGTGCAGCAAACACAAACAGATACCACGTGCAGCAAACACTTTCAGCGAAAACATTCAAACAGATACCACGTGCAGCAAACACTTTCAGCTAAAACATTCAAGCAGATACCACGTGCAGCAAACACTTTCAGCGAAAACATTCTAACACGTGCAGCAAACAGATACCACGTGCAGCAAACACTTTCAGCGAAAACATTTTAACACGTGCAGCAAACAGATACCACGTGCAGCAAACACAAACAGATACCACGTGCAGCAAACACTTTCAGCGAAAACATTTTAACACGTGCAGCAAACAGATACCACGTGCAGCAAACACAAACAGATACCACGTGCAGCAAACACTTTCAGCGAAAACATTCAAACAGATACCACGTGCAGCAAACACTTTCAGCGAAAACATTCAAACAGATACCACGTGCAGCAAACACTTTCAGCGAAAACATTCTAACACGTGCAGCAAACAGATACCACGTGCAGCAAACACTTTCAGCGAAAACATTTTAACACGTGCAGCAAACAGATACCACGTGCAGCAAACACAAACAGATACCACGTGCAGCAAACACTTTCAGCGAAAACATTCTAACACGTGCAGGAAACAGATACTACGTGCAGCAAACACTTTCAGCGAAAACATTCAAACAGATACCACGTGCAGCAAACACTTTCAGCGGAAACATTCAAACAGATACCACGTGCAACAAACACTTTCAGCTAAAACATTCAAACACGAGCAGCAAACACACAGATACCACGTGCAGCAAACACTTTCAGCTAAAACATTCAAACACTTGCAGCAAACACACTGATACCACGTGCAGCAAACACTTTCAGCTTAAACAGCTAACTAAAAATAGAAATTAAATAGGGAAAATATTGAAAATAATTATTAATAATGGGAGGCTGGCTAAGTGTAGTGTGAGTGGAATTGGGGGGCAGGTCCACTAAATAGCTAACTAAAAATAGAAATTAAATAGGGAAAATATTGAAAATAATTATTAATAATGGGAGGCTGGCTAAGTGTAGTGTGAGTGGAATTGGGGGGGACAGATCCACTAAATAGCTAACTAAAAATAGAAATTAAATAAGGAAAATATTGAAAATAATTATTAATGATGGGAGGCTGGCTAAGTGTAGTGTGAGTGGAATTGGGGGGGGGGGCAGGTCCACTAAATAGCTAACTAAAAATAGAACTTAAATAGGGAAAATAATTATTAATGATGGGAGGCTGGCTAAGTGTAGTGTGAGTGGAATTGGGGGGGCAGGTCCACTAAAAAGCTAACTAAAATAGAAATTAAATAGGGAAAATAAGGGAAAGTAAATGTAAAATTAATAAATAAAAAGATATAAGAAAATGGGGGCGGGACCGGACCGCCATGCCAAACGGACGCACGACAGTGCAGCTCCTGCAATTTCACCCAGTTTTCTTACAAAAAAACGGATTTATACAAACCTACCGACTGGCAACAGCAATCCAGTGCAAGAAACCAACCTGGTTCTGAGGAGAGGCTTGCTGCAAAGTTTTAGTCCCTCGGAGGGGCGCCCTCCATCACCCACGACGGGGTCCGCTTGGGCGGTGAGCGGGGTGGACGGCCGCTGCCCAGCTATCCTGCCCACCAGCGGTATGGGCGAAGCACGAAGCTAGGGGGGTCCGGTCCTGTTCCCCCCCCCCTCTGGGCCGGCGGGGGTGATCCCGGCCCCCACCCTGGGCCTACTGGCATGCAGAAAGGCCAACACTCAAGGCAGCGACGGAGCTACCCCCAAAACACGCGGAGGCCGCAACCAAAATGGCGGAGACCGCATGGTGAACCACCTAAGCATGAAGGGTGGCGGTTACATCCGCCGCACGCTGTCAGCAGGCCGACATGGGAAGCAAAGGAACAGACAAGCCCCAGCTGAGACCATCCTGAGACAAGCTACACCGTGGTGGAGAAACCGGAGCCACGCTGTACCTCCGCAGGCAGCATTACAACAACTGGTGGAGACCGGGAGCCTCCACCCACGCACACCAAGGGCACCCACTGAGTATGTACCCACAGCGAGAGACGGAGCCCCAGTGATAAAGCCGCACTCCCTGACCCTCTTGGTGAGCCGCGGAGAAAACAGGAACACAGAGACTGACAGCCCACAACCACGAGACCACACAGGGGACGGCATGGCTGCAGGGAGCTATCTCCCACTCAAGGCAGGCGCTGGACTGACATGGAAACACACCACAGGGGACCGACTACTCTCTCATTCAACTGGTCTGCAACCAACAGTTGGGCTCCCGAGATCATGCTCCTATATATTACCTGGACAGGTTTCATGCCACACAGCCATGGACTTGCATCTGGTCGATGGGGGGTGGGCCTGGGGTGGAAAAACACGCATGTTTGCCTGCTTAAACTGCACATGTGTGAACCGTTGAAATGCTAAGTTGAATAAGCTTACCTACGTTATAATATACTCTAATGGCTGGTCAGTTAACCCTTTAATGTCTAAGAACGTGGCACGCCAGAATAGTATGTAATTCTAGCACAGTTTATTTACTACTAATTTGTAACTAGCTTGTTTCCTATAGCCTAGTATGAGATTGTGCAGAACCAGCAAGAATGCCACATAGCGTATTATTCCAGACTGAATACCTTACTAAGCAAAGTGTTCTACTAGCCTCAGGGGAAGATAAGCGTTTACTATACATGCCACTTAAAACCTGATTGCTCATATTAATGTTATCTACCTGTTTCTATCTAACTGTATTTGCAACTAGGATAAAGCTACTAACTATAACCTATAAAATGAAGCAGTCCCTCTGGGAGAACATGTAATGTCACTTTTCAATGTATTCTTGCATTAATATCAGTTATATATCTCCTCCTCTTCATATCTGTAACACTCACTCAATGCTTCAATAAAATAAAGAATGGAAAAAAAAAAAGGATATAAGAAAATAATACCTCCTAATATAGCTGCAGGTCATAGATGGATAGCTGGCTATCTGGAGAGGGAGCAGAAGGGAAAATGGAGGCAGGATATAGAAATCTTTATTAAAAATAGAAAATTAATACATTTTAACAAATGGTGATGTTTAGCACAGGTCAGAGTGCTGAACATCACCATATATGGTCATGGGGCCGTCAAAGAAAACGACCACATGACCTGTCAATTCATTTGTAGACGCCCATTCATTTGGTTCGCGCAGAGGCTGGAGGAAGGTCCGGAGGAGGCCATCATAGCGTCTAGGTGCATGCGCGGGAATTTACCACGCGGGTGAGTATGGGAAGATGAAGGAGCCGCGGTCACGTGTTATCCGGCGAGAGGAAGATGGCGACCTACTGGAAATGGATCCGGATCACCAACAAACCTTCCAAAAAAGGTAAGTAAAGGGATTTAGAAATATTTAAATGGGATTAAGGGGAAGTTTAAGGGTTTATTAATGTTAATAGCTTTAAAAAAAAAAAGAGGATGCGGCCATGACAGTGCCGCTTTAATAAAGCATACGAATCCCCAAACATCAGCCGAAGTCAAGAAGAAGGGTACAAATAGAACTGGCTTTAATGACCAAACACAGGCTTTTATGCAAGTCCCCATGCAAGGGGACATCCCACAGGGAGGGACACAGTATAACCAATCAGTTACAGTAAAAACATAAAACACACCCAGCACAAACATACAATTCCCTCCCCTAGTCCTGGAGATAATCAAGTCTGATAAAGTACCGTATTTTTCGCTCCATAAGACGCACCTCACCATAAGACGCACCTAGTTTTTAGAGGAAGAAACCCAGAAAACAATATATTCTGAACAAACTGTCCCATAGTGTTTCTTACTATGGGACAGTTTGTTCAGAATATTTTTTTTCTCCCCTGTCCCATAGTGTCCCCCCCCTCCCCATAGTCTTCACCCCCTCTCCCCATAGTCTTCACCCCCCCTCCCCATAGTCTTCACCCCCCTCCCCATAGTCTTCATCCTACCCCCCTCCCCATAGTCTTCATCCCCCCCTCCCCATAGTCTTCATCCCCCCTCCCCATAGTCTTCATCCCCCCTCCCCATAGTCTTCACCCCCCTCCCCATAGTCTTCACCCTCCTCCCCATAGTCTTCACCCCCCCTCCCCATAGTCTTCGACCCCCCCTCCCCATAGTCTTCACCCCCCCATAGTCTTCACCCCCCCATAGTCTTCATCCCCCCCTCCCCATAGTCTTCATCCCCCCTCCCCTCCCCATAGTCTTCATCCCCCCTTCCCTCCCCATAGTCTTCATCCCCCCTCCCCATAGTCTTCATTCCCCCTTACCTTCCCTTCCCTTCCCCTCCTCTCCCCTCCCCTCCCCTCTTCCATACTGTCCTCCTCCCCTTGTCCCATAATTACTTACCTGTCTTGTAGCGTTTCTCGGCAGCACAGGGCGCACCGCGGTACTGGAACTTAAATTTCAGGTTCCGGTTTCCGGCGGGACTGAAAGGAAGTGTGCACACTGAGCTGAGTGCGCACTTCCTTTCAGTCCCGCCGGAAACCGGAACATGAAATAGAAGTTCCAGTACCGCGGTGCGCCCTGTGCTGCCGAGAAACGCTACAAGACAGGTAAGTAAAGCTTCATATTCGCTCCATAAGACGCACAGACATTTCCCCTCACTTTTGAGGGGAAAAAAAGTGCGTCTTATGGAGCGAAAAATACGGTAATAACTTAAATATCTCCAGGCAGAAAAATCTCAATTTTCCCCAACATTCAGAACACCCCTTTATACCAAGGGTATCCCCACAAATGATATGTCCCCTGATAGCGCCGATCTGGGTGACCAACATATTCAAATTTCACCCAGATCGGTTCAGGGGTTCTCAAAAAGTGTGGAAGTCCTTTGTGACCGGCTAACCGTGGGCTGGCTGCCCAAAACAGTTCCAAGAGTTTGGGTGGTTTTGCCGGTCTATTCAGAAAAAGGGGAAAAAATGAACAATTACACGAATGGATTCCCCTGGCTCTTAGCAGCGATTGTTCCCCTCATTCGAATGCACAAAAGTACCGAATAGCGCTCTTCTAGCTATTCGGTACATATAGATCCAGCGTTCGTTTGTTTGAGACCGGTGTTCGGGAAGTAGAGTGTCTGATTTTAGTTCCAGACACTCGACTACCAAGTCCCGCTGCCTTTGTTCGTCTGAAAAAACACGTGCAGCAAACACAAACAGATACCACGTGCAGCAAACACTTTCAGCGAAAACATTTTAACACGTGCAGCAAACAGATACCACGTGCAGCAAACACAAACAGATACCACGTGCAGCAAACACTTTCAGCGAAAACATTCAAACAGATACCACGTGCAGCAAACACTTTCAGCGAAAACATTCAAACAGATACCACGTGCAGCAAACACTTTCAGCGAAAACATTTTAACACGTGCAGCAAACAGATACCACGTGCAGCAGCAAACACAAACAGATACCACGTGCAGCAAACACTTTCAGCGAAAACATTCAAACAGATACCACATGCAACAAACACTTTCAGCAAAAACATTCTAACACGTGCAGGAAACAGATACTACGTGCAAGAAACAGATACCACGTGCAGCAAACACTTTCAGCGAAAACATTCAAACAGATACCACGTGCAGCAAACACTTTCAGGGGAAACATTCAAACAGATACCACGTGCAACAAACACTTTCAGCTAAAACATTCAAACACGAGCAGCAAACACACAGATACCACGTGCAGCAAACACTTTCAGCTAAAACATTCAAACACGTGCAGCAAACACACAGATACCACGTGCAGCAAACACTTTCAGCTTAAACAGCTAACTAAAAATAGAAATTAAATAGGGAAAATATTAAAAATAATTATTAATAATGGGAGGCTGGCTAAGTGTAGTGTGAGTGGAATTGGGGGGGCAGGTCCACAAAATAGCTAACTAAAAATAGAAATTAAATAGGGAAAATAATTATTAATAATGGGAGGCTGGCTAAGTGTAGTGTGAGTGGAATGGGGGGGGGGGACAGATCCACTAAATAGCTAACTAAAAATAGAAATTAAATAGGGAAAATATTGAAAATATTTGTAATAATGGGAGGCTGGCTAAGGGTAGTGTGAGTGGAATTGGGGGGGGGCGGGCAGGTCCACTAAATAGCTAACTAAAAATAGAAATTAAATAGGGAAAATAATTATTAATAATGGGAGGCTGGCTAAGTGTAGTGTGAGTGGAATTGGGGGGGCAGGTCCACTAAAAAGCTAACTAAAATAGAAATTAAATAGGGAAAATAAGGGAAAGTAAATGTAAAATTAATAAATAAAAAGATATAAGAAAATAATACCTCCTAATATAGCTGCAGGTCATAGATGGATAGCTGGCTATCTGGAGAGGGAGCAGAAGGGAAAATGGAGGCAGGATATAGAAATCTTTATTAAAAATAGAAAATTAATACATTTTAACAAATGGTGATGTTTAGCACAGGTCAGAGTGCTGAACATCACCATATATGGTCATGGGGCCGTCAAAGAAAACGACCACATGACCTGTCAATTCATTTGTAGACGCCCATTCATTTGGTTCGCGCAGAGGCTGGAGGAAGGTCCGGAGGAGGCCATCATAGCGTCTAGGGGCATGCGCGGGAATTTACCGCGCGGGTGAGTATGGGAAGATGAAGGAGCCGCGGTCACGTGTTATCCGGCGAGAGGAAGATGGCGACCTACTGGAAATAGATCCGGATCACCAGCAAACCTTCCAAAAAAGGTAAGTAAAGGGATTTAGAAATATTTAAATGGGATTAAGGGGAAGTTTAAGGGTTTATTAATGTTAATAGCTTTAAAAAAAAAAAAAGAGGATGCGGCCATGACAGTGCCGCTTTAATAAAGCATACGAATCCCCAAACATCAGCCGAAGTCAAGAAGAAGGGTACAAATAGAACTAGCTTTAATGACCAAACACAGGCTTTTATGCAAGTCCCCATGCAAGGGGACATCCCACAGGGAGGGACACAGTATAACCAATCAGTTACAGTAAAAACATAAAACACACCCAGCACAAACATACAATTCCCTCCCCTAGTCCTGGAGATAATCAAGTCTGATAAAGTACCGTATTTTTCGCTCCATAAGACGCACCTCACCATAAGACGCACCTAGTTTTTAGAGGAAGAAACCCAGAAAACAATATATTCTGAACAAACTGTCCCATAGTGTTTCTTACTATGGGACAGTTTGTTCAGAATATTTTTTTTCTCCCCTGTCCCATAGTGTTCTCCCCCTCCCATAGTCTTCTCCCCCCCTCCCATAGTCTTCACCCCCGCTCCCCATAGTCTTCACCCCCCCTCCCCATAGTCTTCACCCCCCCTCCCCATAGTCTTCACCCCCCTCCCCATAGTCTTCATCCACCCCCCCTCCCCATAGTCTTCATCCCCCCCTCCCCATAGTCTTCATCCCCCCTCCCCATAGTCTTCATCCCCCCTCCCCATAGTCTTCATCCCCCCTCCCCATAGTCTTCACCCCCCCTCCCCATAGTCTTCGACCCCCCCTCCCCATAGTCTTCAGCCCCCCATAGTCTTCACCCCCTCCCCTCCCCATAGTCTTCATCCCCCCTCCCCATAGTCTTCATTCCCCCTTCCCCTCCTCTCCCCTCCCCTCCCCTCTCCCATACTGAGCGGAACCGGAACATGAAATAGAAGTTCCAGTACCGCGGTGCGCCCTGTGCTGCCGAGAAACGCTACAAGACAGGTAAGTAAAGCTTCATATTCGCTCCATAAGACGCACAGACATTTCCCCTCACTTTTGAGGGGAAAAAAGTGCGTCTTATGGAGCGAAAAATACGGTAATAACTTAAATATCTCCAGGCAGAAAAATCTCAATTTTCCCCAACATTCAGAACACCCCTTTATACCAAGGGTATCCCCACAAATGATATGTCCCCTGATAGCGCCGATCTGGGTGACCAACATATTCAAATTTCACCCAGATCGGTTCAGGGGTTCTCAAAAAGTGTGGAAGTCCTTTGTGACCGGCTAACCGTGGGCTGGCTGCCCAAAACAGTTCCAAGAGTTTGGGTGGTTTTGCCGGTCTATTCAGAAAAAGGGGAAAAAATGAACAATTACACGAATGGATTCCCCTGGCTCTTAGCAGCGATTGTTCCCCTCATTCGAATGCACAAAAGTACCGAATAGCGCTCTTCTAGCTATTCGGTACATATAGATCCAGTGTTCGTTTGTTTGAGATCGGTGTTCGGGAAGTAGAGTGTCCAATTTTAGTTCCAGACACTCGACGACCAAGTCCCGCTGCCTTTGTTCGTCTGAAAAAAGATGGCCGCGGTTTTCTCAGCCACGTGACGTTTGGTAGTACGAACGCTGGCCGCACAGATAGAGGGTTCAATTGAAGCAGGCTTTGAAGTTTAAAGAGCCAGGGGGGTACGTCTACCGAATAAATAGGGAAGAAATATTGAAATAAAAGAGGGATTTCTTCACATCAGCAATATCTGCTATAGAGTTATTATGATGCAAGCAATAGTTGAGCTTAATTATTATGTCAGTTATAGTTGCTGGAGGTTTATTATGATTTCATCAATAATTCCTGGAGGTTAATTATAATGTCAACAATTGCTGCTATACGTTTAATACGATGTCAGCAATAGTTGCTGGAGGTTTACTATGATATCACGATGAACTCTTATCAAAGTTAATAACAACAACACGGTGCTTGAACGGCGCCTAGACGCCCAGGAGGATGAGAGACGGCGAAACAAACTAAAGGTCAGGGGGATCCCGGAGGGGCTACCGGAGTCAGAATTACCGCACATGATCAAGCGCCTGCTGACCACTATACTCCCCACAGATCACACTGAACACATCGCTCCAACTGATATATTCCGGATCCCGAAATCCGCCAGAGCCCCGGCCATGGCCACGAGGGACACTATCCTTACCTTCAAAAATAGCTCAGATAAAGCAGCGATCCTCACCGCCCTCCGGGGGAAAACCCCTCTGCATTTTGACAATGCACAGCTAACGTTCTACAATGACCTCTCCAACGGAACTCTGGCGTGGCGTAGATCGCTCAGACCCCTCACGACTACACTCCAGCAGCACAAAATATCATACCCAAATTGAAAGACTATATATGGTATCCCGTCGTCACCAATCCACAAATTGTTGAATTAGTGACTGGGATAAGCGGTCAGGGTGGTGGTACCAGGTCCACCTAAATATGGGCTTGAACCCTGTATTAACGTGAATTGGTAAAGAAGTGAATAGATTGGGTAGCGTCTCCCCCTTATAAAAAGAGGGGGGAGAAAAGCTCCCAATCAACCTGGTATAGAGTAGAAAAAGGACAGTTATGGTGCTATACCTAATAGATCTGTCCAAATAAGGATAAAGGTATCAAAAATAACGTATACTCTTATTTAGGAAACTAATGAGATGTGTATCCTGGCAAACACAGTGCACACACTGTAACTTTATTAAATCAATTAAACAAAGGATACAAAATCTCAATTCCTAGGAGATACTTAGTTACTGAGCGAATTTCCTGTGGATGTATCTTAATGTCCAGTATGGCATATTGAACACTGGAAACTCCAGGTATGCCTTTTGGACAATCCACGTAGGAAAAAGCCAAAAAAGTCGAGGTTGATACCTTTAAATTTTAAGGAGGTTCAGCAGGTGGGACAGAGGCAGACTTTGCACATTATAGAGAGGGACATGAAAATGTCCATAAATCGATGTCTAAAGGATAGACTCTAAACTTTTTAAAGAAAAGACAGGATAGAGTATAACAAAATATTTACAATAAATATATGTATATATGGAGGGACAGCAGGATACTGATAATAGGTAAAGGATTAGATTAATAGTAGAATGAGGGGTAAAAATCCCCACTAATAAACACTGTATCTAATCTTTCCTATACACTCCCCCCAACACCTTCGTGGGTGTTCTATCCTTGTTCTGTTGCTAAGCTCTGTCCCATAAGACACTGCCTTTACTTCACTAGTACTACTTATTTGAACAGGTACATAAACGTCAGTCTAAACAACGAAAAAAAGAAAAAATAATAAATGAATAAGTGATGTCAAAAGTGGAATCCCTCGTGCATAGTGCCGGGTGAGTGCTCAGTGAGAGAGGGATCCAGCGTGAAGACCCGACGCGCGTTTCGGAGTACTGGACTCCTTCGTCAGGGGTTAAGAATTGCCGCCCGTTCCCCCCCGGTATTTAAATGTAGGCTGGCCAATCGGAGGTCCCATCACTGGTGACGTATCGCTGTTGCGGTCACGTGGAGTAGCTATGGGCGGGATGAGCCGCATCAAGGTGATTGGTAGCTCGATTAACTCCCTCTGTGCCATAACTCCCAATAAATCGAAGTATGGACTCCGAAGAGTAATTGAGGGGCACTAACATATACTTAGGCGATTAGACTAATATAAAAATAAATATAAAAAGGAACGGCTCTTTAGTTTACATCATGCTTATCAATCAGCATGAGACGAAATTTGGAGCCTATAATCTCTATAAGTTGAAAAGACCGAGTAGTGTGCGCCCTTAACCCTTATTGCGTAGAAGTATAAACAGGGTTGACTGATTCACTTGCTTATCGATCACAGTAAGTGTATATATACAGTTATTTTGCAAATTCCCCCTACACTCCGAAGATATGAGCAAAGTAGTCTTAAGAAGATCGGCTCTTTAGTATGCATAATGCTTTTCAGCCAGCATAAGAAAATCTAGAGCATATGATCTTTGTAGATTAGAAAGACAAAATAGTGTTCATCCTTATTATTTTGTTATGTGTAAGTTTGGGGAAAGGTTAACTGATTCACTTGCTTGTAGATCACTTTAAAGTATATATATGCAGTTATTTTGCAATTTTCCCATAAACTTCATATGTTCACTGGACAATATTGATAATCTCTCTTAGATGTCCAGGCTTAGTATGAGTATCCAGTATTGTCTCTTAATGTCAGGAGAAATTATATGGATAAGGTAAAAAAAGGGGGAGGTCTAGACTTATTAGTATTTTGTCTATTTAGACTTAGAGAGATGCCTAGTGAGAATGCCCTCATGAAGAGACACTGAGGACAGCATATCTATTGTTATTTCTTAACATAAGGGTAGCTATGTGGTCTGGTAGATTTAGAGAGATGCCTAGTGAAAGTGCTCTCATAAGGGGACACTGAAGTCAGCATATCTATTGTTATTTCTTAACATGAGAGTAGCTGTATGGGATAGAAAGGAGGGACACGGGGGAGGGGCAGGAGAGTTAAAAAATTCTCTCAAAATGTGAAGACTTAAATGTGATAAAAGGTGATAATCAATATCTATGCGTTGAAAAGAAGAAAAATGTTCGTAAGAAGTTAGATCTTCTAAGGTATAGCAATGGTTATATTGTGCTAAGTCCTAAAAGATGTTATTTTTTAGAAGGCTTTTTAAATAAAAGGCGAGTATGAGAAACCTTCGTTTAGTCCCCTAGGGGACAGTGTTCTTAGGCGGTATATCCAATAACACTCACGTCTTCTCAGGCGTTGATCCCAATTGCCTTTTCTTTGGTCTGGTTTAATCAGTTCGATGCCTGAGAATTTAAGGACATTGGGGTCCCCTTTATGAGTTATTTTAACATGTCTGGAGACGGGTGTTTCAATGTTCCTTGTAGTCTTCGCTGAATTGATGTGTTCAAGTATCCTTTTCTTAAAGGGTCTGAACGTTTTCCCTACATACATAAGTTGGCATTGGCATGTAATCAGATAGATCACCCCTTTCGAATTGCAATTGAAAAAGGATGAGGATTCAAAGTTTTCTGTGCCGGTGCTGTCTCTAAACGTTTTGGAGCTTGTATTTATATACTTGCAGGCTTTGCACCTACCGCATCTATAGGTGCCCTTGATTTTATTGGTCAACCAGTGTGTAGGTGGTTTTGTTGACTGAAAATGGCTGTGTACCAGCATGTCTTTTAGATTCTTGCCTCTTCTGGCTGTTAGAGAGGCATGCGCGGGGAGGACGTCTTTGAGTTGTGCGTCTTGTTTCAAGAGGGGCCAGAAACGGTTCATGATTGTCTTGACCTGATCCCAACCGGCATTGAACGTGGCGATGCATCTTAGTTGTTTATGTTCTGATTCATCTGAGATCGGAGGTGCGGTTCGTTCGCTAAGGAGACTTCCCTGTTCAGTTAAAAGTGCCCTGTGATAGGCCCTCTTTAGACACTTATTGGGGTATCCCTTGGACCTAAACATCTGACGTAATTCTTTGGCTTTTGTCTTGAAGTCATCTATGTCAGAACAATTGCGTCTCAGGCGCAAATATTGGCCGATTGGGATTCCCTTTTTTTGTTGAATTGGATGGTGGCTTTTCCAATTTAGCAGATTGTTTGTTGCTGTGCTCTTCCTGAACAGATTTGTTTTAATCCCACCCTTTTGATCTGGGGATACAACAAGGTCTAAGAAACTTAGTGAAGGAGTACCGATCTCCGCAGTAAATTTAAGATTAAGATCGTTAGTATTTAAATCTTGTACAAAGAGGAGGAACTGATCCCCTGACCCAGTCCAAATGATTATAATATCGTCAATATACCTTTTCCAAAGGTGAATGTACTGGGTCAGGGGGTTCTCAGAGGTAGATGAGAATACTACTTGTTCCTCCCACCAACCCAGGTGCAGGTTGGCATAGGAGGGCGCACACGACGTCCCCATAGCGGTCCCCTGCACCTGGTGGTGGAATACCCCATCAAAGAGAAAAAAGTTGTGTGTTAACACAAAATCGAGCAGTTTTAAAGCAAAGTCTGTATGTCTGTCCAGGTATGCCCCTCTCTTTCTCAGAAAATATTCTGTATGCTTAATACCTGATGAGTGTGGAATTGAACTGTATAAGGACTCAACGTCCAAACTGCAAATTAAAGAATTTGTCGGTAGTTGGACTTGAGTCAGGACTGATAGAGTCTGCTTGGTGTCCCTTAGGTAAGATGGCAGTTTAGTTACCAGGGGTTTTAAGACATAGTCCAAATATATGCTCACATTTTGAGTCATATTGTCATTCCCTGAAACAATGGGTCTACCTGTTAAGACTTTATACAGTTTATGAATTTTAGGTAAACTGTAGAAGGTCGAGATACGGGGACTACCGATGGCCATATAGTTGAATTCATCTTTTGAGATGATATTGTCTTCTAGACCTTGAACTAGAATATTTTTTAGTTTTTCTAGAAATATTTGTGTGGGATCCTGTTTTAGGATTTTGTAAGTGGTGTGATCTTCAAGGATCCGTTTATTCATTTCCACATAGTCTGAGGTATTCATAATAACAATATTACCTCCTTTATCGGAGGGCTTAATTGTTATTGCCTGGTTATCTTGTAAGTCCTTTAGAGCCCTGTATTCTGTTGTCGTTAGATTGGAGTTCGGTTTATAACTTGTTTCACTCAGAGGTGTTCTATCAATCTCCTCACATACGAGTTCAACGAAAGTTTCAACATATTTAGAGTCTCCTAACCTAGGGCAATAGCGACTTTTGTTCCTCAAGGTTGTTTGGGGGTATTTTACTGCTCCAGTGGTGTCGTTTTCTTCTAACAATTCAGCTAGAATTATAGTCATGCGGTAGTCTCTAATTTCCAAACCTAGATTTTTGGCTTTTTTCTCTTCATTTAAGAGATAATTCTTATGCAGAATAAGTTTGCGGGCGAAGAGATGGATGTCTTTGACTCAGGTGAATTTATCAAAACGTGGTACAGGAATATAGGATAGACCCTTCGCCAATAGATCCAGTTCTGATTGTGTTGGAAAGTAACTGGATAGATTGACTATTTGTCTATCCTTTAGTACCGATTCCTTCTGTTGAACTGTCTTCTGGGTCTCGGTCTCAGGAAGGGGCGATTTTCCCCCTGAGTATGGTCTAAAAAAGTGACTCCTTTTTTAAGTATCCCCCTATTGCTGTCACTGGATGTGGAGGGAGTTGCTATTAGATCTGTTTCAGATTCGCTAGACTCATACTCTGAGGTTGAAATTTGATCACTATCAACCCTTCTTTTTTTGTTATTATTGAACCTTTTGTAGACGTTTCCTGTTTTAAAGTCTCTATGATCTCTTAGAAACTTTTGGTGTTTCCTTTGCTTTATTATAGACTGATATTTCTCTAAGTTGGTTTGCAATTTACTCTCACTGGGGCCAAAAGCCGGATCTGTTTTAAGTTGTTGTATCTTTTCAACTTCACTTTCAATCTTTTTTTCAAGTTCTATTAATTTTTTATTCTCAAATTTACAGATTATTTGCATGAAGCGTGCAGAACATTGACTTGCCGCTTCTTCCCACTCTTTGGTAAAATCCTCTTCATCTATATGTGAACTGGGAGTTGTTGGGATTCTTAGTCCCCTTGGGATTAAACTCTTTTTTAAGTAATTCTCCAAGGAGGCTATTTCCCAACTCGTCCTGATTTGTTGTTTATATAGATGTGTGAGAGAATTGAAACTTGCTATTAGAGAGTAATTGGAGTCATCCGATTGAAAATCAGATTCAGAGAAGATTAATTCAGCATCTTTGCACCATTTAGTGGCATTGGGTTTATTATCTAGAAAACCTGCCATTAATTATTTCTTTTGAAAAAAGCCTCTCTTCTGACCAAAAGATGGGTCTTGAACCCTTGTAAACTCAAATTGAAAGACTATATATGGTATCCCGTCGTCACCAATCCACAAATTGTTGAATTAGTGACTGGGATAAGCGGTCAGGGTGGTGGTACCAGGTCCACCTAAATATGGGCTTGAACCCTGTATTAACGTGAATTGGTAAAGAAGTGAATAGATTGGGTAGCGTCTCCCCCTTATAAAAAGAGGGGGGAGAAAAGCTCCCAATCAACCTGGTATAGAGTAGAAAAAGGACAGTTATGGTGCTATACCTAATAGATCTGTCCAAATAAGGATAAAGGTATCAAAAATAACGTATACTCGTATTTAGGAAACTAATGAGATGTGTATCCTGGCAAACACAGTGCACACACTGTAACTTTATTAAATCAATTAAACAAAGGATACAAAATCTCAATTCCTAGGAGATACTTAGTTACTGAGCGAATTTCCTGTGGATGTATCTTAATGTCCAGTATGGCATATTGAACACTGGAAACTCCAGGTATGCCTTTTGGACAATCCACGTAGGAAAAAGCCAAAAAAGTCGAGGTTGATACCTTTAAATTTTAAGGAGGTTCAGCAGGTGGGACAGAGGCAGACTTTGCACATTATAGAGAGGGACATGAAAATGTCCATAAATCGATGTCTAAAGGATAGACTCTAAACTTTTTAAAGAAAAGACAGGATAGAGTATAACAAAATATTTACAATAAATATATGTATATATGGAGGGACAGCAGGATACTGATAATAGGTAAAGGATTAGATTAATAGTAGAATGAGGGGTAAAAATCCCCACTAATAAACACTGTATCTAATCTTTCCTATACACTCCCCCCAACACCTTCGTGGGTGTTCTATCCTTGTTCTGTTGCTAAGCTCTGTCCCATAAGACACTGCCTTTACTTCACTAGTACTACTTATTTGAACAGGTACATAAACGTCAGTCTAAACAACAAAAAAAAGAAAAAATAACTCATAAAGGGGACCCCAATGTCCTTAAATTCTCAGGCATCGAACTGATTAAACCAGACCAAAGAAAAGGCAATTGGGATCAACGCCTGAGAAGACGTGAGTGTTATTGGATATACCGCCTAAGAACACTGTCCCCTAGGGGACTAAACGAAGGTTTCTCATACTCGCCTTTTATTTAAAAAGCCTTCTAAAAAATAACATCTTTTAGGACTTAGCACAATATAACCATTGCTATACCTTAGAAGATCTAACTTCTTACGAACATTTTTCTTCTTTTCAACGCATAGATATTGATTATCACCTTTTATCACATTTAAGTCTTCACATTTTGAGAGAATTTTTTAACTCTCCTGCCCCTCCCCCGTGTCCCTCCTTTCTATCCCATACAGCTACTCTCATGTTAAGAAATAACAATAGATATGCTGACTTCAGTGTCCCCTTATGAGAGCACTTTCACTAGGCATCTCTCTAAATCTACCAGACCACATAGCTACCCTTATGTTAAGAAATAACAATAGATATGCTGTCCTCAGTGTCTCTTCATGAGGGCATTCTCACTAGGCATCTCTCTAAGTCTAAATAGACAAAATACTAATAAGTCTAGACCTCCCCCTTTTTTTACCTTATCCATATAATTTCTCCTGACATTAAGAGACAATACTGGATACTCATACTAAGCCTGGACATCTAAGAGAGATTATCAATATTGTCCAGTGAACATATGAAGTTTATGGGAAAATTGCAAAATAACTGCATATATATACTTTAAAGTGATCTACAAGCAAGTGAATCAGTTAACCTTTCCCCAAACTTACACATAACAAAATAATAAGGATGAACACTATTTTGTCTTTCTAATCTACAAAGATCATATGCTCTAGATTTTCTTATGCTGGCTGAAAAGCATTATGCATACTAAAGAGCCGATCTTCTTAAGACTACTTTGCTCATATCTTCGGAGTGTAGGGGGAATTTGCAAAATAACTGTATATATACACTTACTGTGATCGATAAGCAAGTGAATCAGTCAACCCTGTTTATACTTCTACGCAATAAGGGTTAAGGGCGCACACTACTCGGTCTTTTCAACTTATAGAGATTATAGGCTCCAAATTTCGTCTCATGCTGATTGATAAGCATGATGTAAACTAAAGAGCCGTTCCTTTTTATATTTATTTTTATATTAGTCTAATCGCCTAAGTATATGTTAGTGCCCCTCAATTACTCTTCGGAGTCCATACTTCGATTTATTGGGAGTTATGGCACAGAGGGAGTTAATCGAGCTACCAATCACCTTGATGCGGCTCATCCCGCCCATAGCTACTCCACGTGACCGCAACAGCGATACGTCACCAGTGATGGGACCTCCGATTGGCCAGCCTACATTTAAATACCGGGGGGGAACGGGCGGCAATTCTTAACCCCTGACGAAGGAGTCCAGTACTCCGAAACGCGCGTCGGGTCTTCACGCTGGATCCCTCTCTCACTGAGCACTCACCCGGCACTATGCACGAGGGATTCCACTTTTGACATCACTTATTCATTTATTATTTTTTCTTTTTTTCGTTGTTTAGACTGACGTTTATGTACCTGTTCAAATAAGTAGTACTAGTGAAGTAAAGGCAGTGTCTTATGGGACAGAGCTTAGCAACAGAACAAGGATAGAACACCCACGAAGGTGTTGGGGGGAGTGTATAGGAAAGATTAGATACAGTGTTTATTAGTGGGGATTTTTACCCCTCATTCTACTATTAATCTAATCCTTTACCTATTATCAGTATCCTGCTGTCCCTCCATATATACATATATTTATTGTAAATATTTTGTTATACTCTATCCTGTCTTTTCTTTAAAAAGTTTAGAGTCTATCCTTTAGACATCGATTTATGGACATTTTCATGTCCCTCTCTATAATGTGCAAAGTCTGCCTCTGTCCCACCTGCTGAACCTCCTTAAAATTTAAAGGTATCAACCTCGACTTTTTTGGCTTTTTCCTACGTGGATTGTCCAAAAGGCATACCTGGAGTTTCCAGTGTTCAATATGCCATACTGGACATTAAGATACATCCACAGGAAATTCGCTCAGTAACTAAGTATCTCCTAGGAATTGAGATTTTGTATCCTTTGTTTAATTGATTTAATAAAGTTACAGTGTGTGCACTGTGTTTGCCAGGATACACATCTCATTAGTTTCCTAAATACGAGTATACGTTATTTTTGATACCTTTATCCTTATTTGGACAGATCTATTAGGTATAGCACCATAACTGTCCTTTTTCTACTCTATACCAGGTTGATTGGGAGCTTTTCTCCCCCCTCTTTTTATAAGGGGGAGACGCTACCCAATCTATTCACTTCTTTACCAATTCAAAATATCATACCGTTGGCGACCGGCTCACACACTCTTCGTAAGGCAGGGAGAAACAACTCACCAGATCCACAGCCCACAGGATGCGGAGGATCTACTACAGGCCTTAGGCCTACCAAGGTACCCTCCCTCCCAAACGGATCACCGAACCCACACCACCCCGGCTCACAGCTGGGACCCAGCAACTTGCGCCCCCTTTGTACCACGAAACACCACACCAGTCACGTACGCCTCGGTCACCACCTAACAAAGGCCGAGACGCCCACGCTCCGACCCTGACAACAGCATCGATAGAATAAGGACTGCACACACACTCGCTGGGCTTGGCAACGGTACTGCACTAACGATGGCCTCCCGCAGTACCATATATGTGCCCAACCACCCAGCCGACTAATATTTACAACGCCAAGGGCTGACAACTTTGCCTCGTTGAACCACAGCTCGCCGCAGTTTTACCCTCTTCAATCTGGGACGGTATATGTTTTACTCCCTAGCTTCTTATTACAGCCTAAGTAACGGGCTGCATTATGCCAGTGGGAACCGCACGGGGACTCTTCTGGAGGCGGGGGACTACTGAAGTGGCCTGTTACGGACTGAGGACTCCCCAACACGGGACAGCACCCATCCTATGACAAGAATGGGCTACATACCGGGAGGCCCTACACCTACTTCTTTGGTATCCTCTCAAACCAACCGCAGACTCTCCTTATCACAACTTACTGCACTCTTGTTTAGCCAAGCCCGAGCCTGAATCACGCGACGCTACCATGGAAGTATATGCTCTACCAGTGTAGACGCCTTCATTCTTAGCCTGTTATTCTAAATATGCTTATTTACATACATGTTCTCGCTGATTCTCACCTTTTCTTTGCCTACTCGAAGCTCAGTTGCCAAGAGGAGAGCCTGTTGCGCAGTTATTACTGTTAGTCACTCGACTGTTTTATTAAGCATGTTTATATTCAACTGATAAGTTCATACTTGCTGCTTTCACTCAGATTGTAAAATCTTCATGCTAGCCAGGAATCAGCAGCTTGGTTCTCATCATAGAGTCCTATCACAAAAGGATAGTTTGTGTTTCTCGTATAAATTTTATATCTTTTAAAGTGTATATACTACTTAGACACCCAGAGATCTAACCTAGGCTTTGTCATAGCTTACTCTGTTCTACACCAAATGTCACTGTGAAAGTGTAATTGAATATGTTTCTCTGCACACCTCATATACAGCATATAAATGATAAATGGCCATGTGGGATTGTGCGAACTATTGCTATACATGCAACTCCTGTAACTCCTAATGGGCAGGTCTCCTAACTACCCAAACTACCAATAGATGCCCTCTTAGCAAGGTCATGATGCTGGCTTAGTTTTTTGTTCTTCTTCTAACTTCCAGCCCTTAACAATTCAAACAAGACTTGCAACCAGACCAGGTCTGCACTTAGTTTCAATGGACACCATGCTTTAACTCTCGCTACAATGCCTGCATAAGCCAGTCAAAATACGTTAGCATGTTCCCTGCTGCTCGTAACCAGCTGAAACCAGACCTTGAAATTACTCCATGTCTTACAAGGTTACCGTCAGCCTATACTACTTTTAAGCGCGCTTATAACCTTGACACTCTCTGACACTACCTGTGTTAATCTGTTAATTATATATAACATTGTGCTGTTCCTTAATATGCCACAGTAAAATAACCTGTGACAAGCCTGTATTTGTTCCATGGCAATTTATGCAGGTCTGTCACACCTCTGCACGACAATAATGTCTATGCTATATATGTTTAGATACTCCAGCTTCATACTGTCAAGCCTAAAGCCTGCAAGATATCTAACTTAAGAACGAGCCACTAGTTTAATCAACAACATTGTCTCGACTAACCCATGTAGTACCCACTAACTAGTTGTTAGCTTAATCAATAAATATAAAATCACATGCTGTTTTCCTAACTGATGCAAGTGTTAGCTCTAATAACCCTCAAAGTAAGAATTTCATGACTAGATAGTAAAGCGGTGTCACATAGGGTTATGAAAATGTCTAACTCTTACCTATTGTTATGTTCAAAACGAGGAACATTAATTCATAAATAACTTCAATTGCAGAGAAATTAGCACGGTTTTAAAATTGTTGTCTCGCTGCGGCTCCAGCCCAAGAGCAGCCTGCTCAGACCCACTAAGCGATAGGCAAATATATAAGATGCCGTAGGGTATTAGGCTACCCAAGCAAGCGCGTAAGACTCTTGTCTCCTAGTTATTATAACTCTTACAGCCACAATGAGCGTCATGTCAATTTACTTCTTGCAAATCTCATCTCTTGCTATAGATAATCGTATTTACTAATCCTCTGATTTACTCAGCAATATTCTAGCTATTTAAAAAAGTGCATTTTTACTCTTATGTCACAGATTGTCAGCTTTGAATGGTTTGTAACTGTTATTGTGACGTTGCAGATATGTTTGTACCTCCCTTTGCACAATAAAAATAAAGAATATAAAGTTAATAACAACGTAATCACAGCTAAATCCAAAGGCCACTACTCCATACTAATTCTTCTTGACCTCTCTGCTGCCTTTGACACCATTGATTATGCTCTCCTTTTTCAAACTCTTCAATAGCTCTGTCTCTGTGACTCTGTCCTCTCATGGTTTTCCTCTTATCTCTCCCCAATGCCCATTCAGTGTCTACTTTTCCAATGATACCTCCTCCCCTCGTCCTGTCTCAGTTGGAGTCCCCCAAGGCTCCTTGGTGCCCTTCTATTTACTTTTTATACTGCCTGTCTTGGCAAACTTAATGCCTCTTTTGGATTCCACTACCACCTGTACGCTGATGACACCCAGATTTATCTCTCCTCCCAGACCTCTCCCCTGCCGTCCTGCAACGTGTCACTGCTTGCCTTTCTTTCATCTCTGACTGGATGTCCTACCGCTTTCTGAAACTTAATCTCTATAAAACTGAACGCCTTGTCTTTCCTCCTCCTAATACTGATCCTCCTCTCTTGCTCTCCCTTCAAGTCAGTGGTATCCACATAAGTCAATCCTTGCAAGCGCACTGTCTTGGCGTCATACTTGACTCTGGCCTCACGTTTAAGCCTCACATCCAGTATGTTGCCAAATCCTGTAGATTCCAACTTAAAAACAAAGCCCGCATCCGCCCCTTTCTTACAAAAGATGCTACCAAGGAGCTTGTCCATGCTCTAGTAATTTCCCACATGGATTATTGTAACCCTCTCCTGATTGGTCTTCCCAAAAGCCGTATTGCCCTGCTACAGTCTGTAATGAATGCCGTCGCCAGACTTATTTTTCTTTGTAGTCTGTCCTCTCACACCTCACCCCTCTGTCAGTCCTTACATTGGCTTACTGTATCCTATAGGAGTCAATTCAAAGTGCTAATCCACACCTATAAAGCACTGACCAATTCTAGCCCTTATATTTCTCTTCACAGATCCATAGGTATGTCCCTTTTCGGTCCCTCCGCTCTGCCCGTGACCTTCTCCTGTCCGCTGCTCGTACCCGTACGGCCAACATGCGCTTGCAGGACTTCTCGCGGGTGGCTCCCTTCCTGTGGAATAGCCTGCCTACCCCCATCAGACTCTCCCCTAGTCTTCAATCCTTTAAGAAGTGCCTTAAAACCCATCTCTTTAGGAAAGGTTATGGCTTCCCAGAGTAACTGCTACCTTACATACCTGTCTCTTGCTCTCTCCTAAAGGGCAGCACTCTACTCTCTCCTCCAGCTCTGCTTTACTCCCACCTTATTTAATTGATTGTGTCCTAATGTGTTTTATACCCCACCTCCTATAGACTGTAAGCTCGCTTGAGCAGGGTCCTCTTCAACCTATTGTTCCTGTAAGTTTTCTTGTAATTGTCCTATTTATTGTTAAATTCCCCCTCTCATAATATTGTAAAGCGCTACGGAATCTGTTGGCGCTATATAAATGGCAATAATAATAATAATAATAATAATAATAATAATTTCAGTTATAGTTGCTGGAGATTGATTATGATGTCAGCAATAATTGCTGGAGGTTTATTATGATGTCAGTAATGGTTGCTGGAAGTTTATTATGATGTCAGCAATAGCTGTTATAGGTTTATCATGATGTCAGCAATAGTTGCTGGAGGTATATTATGATGTCAGTTATAGTTGCTGGAGGTTTATTATAATGTCAGAATTCGTTGTTGGAGGTTTATTATGATGCCGGTATAGATTGCTGGGGGTTAATTATGATATCAGTAATAGTTTCTAGAGGTTTACTATGATGTCAACAATAGATGCTACTTGTTTATTGTGATGTCAGTTATAGTTGCTGGAGGTTTATTATGATGTCATTAATAGTTGCTGGAGGTTAATTATAATGTCAACAATAGCTGCTATACATTTAATATGAAGTCTGCAATAGTTGATGGATTTTTAAAGTAATATCACTTATAGTTGCTGGAGGTTTATTATGATGTCAGCAATAGCTCCTGGGGGTTTATTATGATGTTGGTAAAGGTAGCTAGGGGTTTATTATGATGTCAGTAATATGTGATGGAGGTTTACTATGATGTCAGCAATAGCTGTTACAGTAAAGGTTTATTATGATGTCATTAATAGTTGCTGGAGCTTTATTATAATGTTGGTAAATGTTGCTGGAGGTTTATTATTATAATGTCAGCAATAGTTCCTGTAGATTTATTATGATGTCAGTTATAGTTGCTGGACGTTTATTATGATGTCATTAATAGTTGCTGTTGGTTAATTATAATGTCAGCAATAGCTGCTATATGTTTAATATAAAGTCAGCAATAGTTACTGTAGGTTTACTCTGATGTAATTTAGATTTGCCAGAGGTTAATTATAATGTAATTAATATTTGCTAGAGGTTAATAATAATGTCAGCAATAGCTGCTATACAGTTATTATGATGTCAGCAATAGTTGCTGTTTGTTTATGTTGATGTCAGTTATAGGTGCTGGAGGTTTATTATGATGTAATTAAACGTTTCTAGAGGTTTACTATGATGTCAAAAATATTTGCTACATGTTTATTCTGATGTCAGTTATAGTGGCTGGAGGATTATTATGATGTCATGAATAGTTGCTGGAGGTTTATTATGATGTTGATAATAGTTGATGGAGGATTATTATGATGTAATTAATAGTTGCTGTAGGTTAATTATGATGTCAGCAATGGCTGATATAGGTTTATTATGGTGTCAGCAATAGTTGCTGGAGGTTCATTATGATGTCGGTAAAGGTTACTCTGGGTTTATTAATTTGTTAGTAATAGTTGATGGAGGTTTAGTATGATGTCAGCAATAGCTGCTACAGTTTTGTTATGATGTCAGTTATAGTTACTGGAGGTTTATTATGATGTCATTAATAGTTGATGGAGGTTTATAATGATGTCAGCAATACCTACTGTAGGTTTATTATTATGTCAGCAATAATTGCTGGACATTTATTATGAGGTCTGTTATTGTTGCTGGAGGTTTATTATGATGTCATTAATGGTTGATGGAAGTTAATTATGATGTGAGCAATAGCTGCCATAGGTTTATTAAAATGTCAGCAATAGTTGCTGGTGGCTTATTATGATGTCAGTTATACAGTGCCTTGCAAAAGTATTCACCCCTCCCCCCTTGGCATTTTATGTGTTTTGTTGCCCACGACTTTGAAGACTTTTTTATTGTGAAGCAAACAACAAATAGGACAAAATAACAGAAAAAGTCAATGTGCATAACTGTTGCAGGAATAGCACGAATAAGCCGCAGACGCCACACATAGAGAGGGAAGCAGGATCGTTCAGGAAGAAAAAGGTCTCTATTGTTACCGATCTGGTCTCAGATGAACTATATAAAGTGGTTATAAAGTGGTTAAGTGGTGATGGTATTTTGAAGTAGTTATGGTATTATAAAGTAGTTATGGTATTTTGAAGTAGTTATATTATAAAGTAGTTATGGTATTTTGAAGTAGTTATGGTATTATAAAGTAGTTATGGTATTTTTAAGTCGTTATGGTGTTGGAATTACAATGGCAGTCAATATTTACAGTATCGTAATTATAATGTCAATAGTTGTGGTATCAGTCAGTGGTTATGGTGTTGTGCGCATTTAAACATTATACACACTTTTTACAAGTCTGCTAAACAACAGAAGCTTAAACCTTTTAGCAGGCAGGTTTATTATATGGTTTATTATAATGTCGGTAAATGTTGCTAGATATTTATTATGATGTCAGCAATAACTGCTTTAGGTTTATTATGATGTCAGCAATAGATGCTGGAGGTTTATTATTATGTCAATTATAGTTGATGGAGGTTTATTATCATGTCAGTAACTGTTGATGGATATTTATTATAATGCCAGATATAGCTGCTGGAGGTTAATTTGACTTCAGTAATAGTTTTTGGAAATTTATATGATGTCAGTAATGGTTTCTGGAGGTTTATTATGATATTAGTAACATATGTTGTAGGTTTTTTATGATGGCATTAATAGTTGCTGGAGGTTTATTTTGATGTCAGTAATGTTTGTGGATCTTTATTATGATGTCAGTTATAGTTGCTGGAGGTTTATTTTGATATCAGCAATAGTTGTTGAAAGTTTATTATGATGTTCGTAATGGTTCCTGGAGGTTTATTATGATGCCAGCAATAATTGATGGAGGTTTATTATTATTATTATGTCATTAATAGTTGCTGGAGGTTTACTATATGATGTCATTAATAGTTGATGGATGTTTATTATGATGTCAGCAAAACCTACTGTAGGTTTAATATTATGTCAGCAATAGTTGCTGGAGGTTAATTATGATGTCAGGTATAGTTGCTGGAGGTTTATTACGATGTCAGTAATGTTTCCTTAAAAGTTTATTACCATGTCAGTAACATCGTAGGTGTATTAAAATGTTATTAATAGTTGCTGGAGGTTTATTTTTATGTTAGTAATGTTTCTGAAGGTTATTATGATGTCAGCAATAGTTGCAGCAGGTTTATTATGATGTTGGTAAAATAGTTGCTGGAGGTTTATTATGATGTCAGTTATAGTTGCTGGAGGTTAATTATGATGTTATTAATAGTTGCTGGAGGGTTATTATGATGTCATTAATAGTTGCTGGAGGTTTATTATAATGTCGGTAAATGTTGCTAGGTATTTATTAGGATGTCACCAATAGCTGCGTTATGTTTATTATGATGTCAGCAATAGATGCTAGTGGTTTATTATTATGTCAATTATAGTTGCTGGAGGTTTATTATGATGTCACTAATACTGCTGAAGGTTTATTATGATGTCAGTAACTGTTGATGGATATTTATTATAATGTCAGATATAGCTGCTGGAGGTTAATTTGATATCAGCATTAGTTTTTGGAAAATTATTATGATGTCAGTAATGGTATATTTTGATGTCATTAACCCCTTAAGGACTGAGCCAAATGTACACGTTGTGAACAGAACAAAACGTAAACAAAACCTGGCATTTGCGCTATATGTCTGTCCAACCGTAATTCACCTCTTTCATATTAAATGCACCCCCCCCCCCTTATTATATATCATTTTATTCAGGGGAAACAGGGCTTTCATTTAATATCAAATATTTAGCTATGAAACATAATTTAATATGAAAAAAATTTGAGAAAATAGGATTTTTTTTATTTTTTTAGTTCTACATGACATTTTAACTGTCAATGTCATAATACTGTTTGCTTTTACTGCAATCAAATACACATATTTGTATTCAGCAAAGTCTCACGTGTAAAACAGTACTCCCTATGTACAGGTTTTATGGTGTTTTGGGAAGTTACAGGGTCAAATATAGCGTGTTACATTTGAAATTGAAATTTGCCAGATTGGTTACGTTGCCTTTGAGACTGTATAGTAGCCCAGGAATTAAATTTACACCAATAATGGAATACCATTTGCAATAGTAGACAACCCAAGGTATTGCAAATGGGGTATGTCCAGTCTTTTTTAGTAGCCATTTGGTCACAAACACTGGCCAAAGTTAGCGTTAGTATTTGTTTGTGTGTGAAAAATGCAAAAAACGCCAATTTTGGCCAGTGTTTGTGACTAAGTGGCTACTAAAAAAGACTGGACATACCCCATTTGCAATACCTTGGGTTGTCTACTATTGCAAATGGTATGCCATCATAGGGGTAATTTTCATTCTTGGGCTACCATAGGGTCACAAAGGCAACGTAAGCAATCTGGCGAATTTTAATGTGAAAAAAATGAAACACAAGCCTTATATTTGACGCTGTAACTTTTGAAAACACCATAAAACCTGTACATGAGGGGTACTGTTGTACTCGGGAGACTTCGCTGAACACAAATATTTGTGTTTCAAAACAGTAAAAAGTATTGCAGCAATAATATCGTCCGTGTAAATGCTGTTTGTGCGTGAAAAATGCAAAAACCGTCACTTTTACTGGCGATATCATCGTTGTAATACATTTTACTGTTTTGAAACACTAATATTTGTGTTCAGCGAAGTCTCCCGAGTAAAACAGTACCCCCCATGTACAGGTTTTATGGTGTCTTGGAAAGTTATAGTGTTAAATATAATGTTAAATTCCCTATACTTTCGGCATGGGTTGTCAGGCAGGTCCCGCTAATTGTAATTAATAAGGATACCGAATTATGTAAAAATATTACATAAATATATATGTAGAATTAATATATGTATATATATATATATATATATATATATATATATACATATTGTCAGGGTATTTATATCGGCAGACATTTTGTGCTATTATAGAAATTAAAAGTGTATATTCTGAGTCACTCTGAACAGACCAGACTCCATTTTGTTATTTTCAAGTTAACAAAGAGACACGAAATTTCTATCCTTTCTGTAAAACTAACCACTTTGCCAGAGCTAAAAGAATGCATAGTATAAACAAACCAAGTGATAAGAGACTGTCTAATTGCTAATGGAATAGAATAAATTCTAAACCCAGACATTTGTGACAGAGAAGATTAAATAATTTAATTTTACTTTCGATAATGTATAAGAGTCCCATTGTAGTGAAAGGTTATATTAAGTTTAAGAACTGTCATATTAGAAATTATAGCAAAATTTGGAGACACAGTCTGAAGAAAGCCCAAAGAAAAGCCTTTGAATTGAAGTTATAGACAACTATAAAGATAAACTAAATGACGTCAAAATAGCCACCAGGAAAAGTTAACTCTTTCCTGGATAGGTATGTTTAGTGGGACGAGACTGCCCTCTATAGACCAAATATTAAGTTGCTATCTAAAAGATAACCACACCTCCAATGTTTCTATTGGTCTATCACCTAGGGAATTTTTCCTTTAAAAAGTTAAGACAAAGGGAAGAGAGAGGTATACAGATGAATGCAGGGGAATGCAGAGAAAGTCGGAAGCAGGCTAAGAAAGAAAAGCAGAGTCAGAGCGAGAAAGAAACATTCCTTGACACTTAGCTACCTGAGAACATCTGGTGAGAACATCTCTTTAACTGGTAAATATACTGGTTTCATTTAATTAATTTAAATTAATTACATTTTTTCTAATAGCATGATATATGACTGGATAAATCACAATCAGATTTCGATATTTAGAAATCTTAGTTAAATAAGAAGTACATTTATAAACTTTCTATTCTGCAGATAGAAATGAATAAGATGTATTTATGTGACATATCACATGTTAGCACATCGTGATATTTATCCAGGGGTATTGATTTGCTCTAAAATAAGATAAAATATCTGTTTAGGCAAATTAAAAAATTCAGCTTATAGAACATAGTAGATTTCTCTTATTGGATGGATCCAGGAAATGACTAATGAACTGGTTAAATTGTATTTTATTTAAAATTACATAAGAATAGATCTTAAATGCCTAGAAGAGGTCTAGCCAGCATTGAAATGGTTATTCTAACTGTCAGCTAAAGTTTTTACGACCTTACGCTGCACTCTGAGGAATTCTGTTCTCTGTGTGAAACTTTTTCTTTTTCTCAGTGAAGCCCATCATAAATCTTCTTGACAGCTAATGTTGTAGATTCTAAGCTGTGTTAACCGTTGGAAAATATATTACCATATTATATTGCATATTCATGTTATACTAAAATTTCATTGATTATTGTCACGCATGTTACTTATTATTATTATTTAAAAATGTCACAATAAATTGTATCTATTTTTATAACAAATTGTGATTTTATTATATGGAATACATTTCACTTACACGATAACGATCTTTGGGATCTGAGAATTGAAATAGTGGGCAATTCTCAACTATTACTATCCCATAAATATACCCACAATATGTGTATCTAGATAGCCCCTGCTCTCCAACCAAGACAATAGGAAAAAAAATACCTGGTGCTCTGGTAGCTGAATGATACAAAATACGAAAAATACCGGCACTCAAGGATTTTCAGCAAGTCAAATCTTCATTTATTTCGAAGAAAAGAATCGACGTTTCAGCTCCTCACAGGAGCGTTCATCAGGACATATATAATTTTTTAAAAATATTTTTATTTATATATAGGTATATATATAGTGATATATATGTATATAGATATATATATTATTTCGTTCTACGTGTATTTTGATATAAATATATATATTAATATCACAATACAGTTAGAACTAAATAACATACATCTATATATTTTTCAATTATTTATTTTTAATTATTTGTTTAATTTTATTTTTTTTACGTATGTAAATGTTTTTTATATTATATATAAATATATATATATATAACAATAATTATATATATATATTTAATCAGTATCAGTCTACGTGTAATTTGAAATTAATATATGTATATATATATATATAATTATATATATATATTAATAGTAAAGTACACCTAGACAGTGTATATGTGTATATAGATACTTAGATCATATATATATATATAACATATATATATGATCTAAGTATATATTATTTTTTTTTACACTGATTTAACTTTTTTTTTAATTTGATTTCAGCCAGCAGGGGGACTAACTGTCATTACAGGCAGTCCCCCTGCTGGCAATGCCTGAGCCAGCTATCCCTGCCATGTGATTGTGAGGTCCTCGCAAGGACCTCACTCTCACATGGCCCGGGGGGGCTGAAGAGGAAGGACGTGCCGCGGGGGCTCCCTGGGAGTCCCCCCAACCGCGATCGCCGGCGTGGGATCGCCGGTGACCGGGTAAGTAAGAAAAGACCCAAGGGCGTACAATTACGCCCTGCGGCGTTTAGAGCCACTCAAAATAGGGCGTAATTGTACGCCCTCCGGTCTTAAGGGGTTAATAGTTGATGGAGGTTAATTATTAATTGAGCATTATCTGCCATAGGTTTATTATAATGTCAGCAATATTTGTGGATCTTTATTATGATGTCAGCAATAGTTGCGGGAGGTTTAGTATGATGTCCGTAATGGTTGCTGGAGGTTAATTATGATGTCAGTTATAGTTGCTGGAGGTGTATTTTGATATCAGCAATAGTTGTTGGAAGTTTATTATATTGTTAGTAATGGTTCCTGGAGGTTTATTATGATGTCATTAATAGTTGCTGGAGGTTTAGTATGATGTCAGCAATAGCTGCTTCAGGTTTGTTATGATGTCAGTTATAGTTACTGGAGGTTTATTATGATGTCATTAATAGTTGATGGATGTTTATTATGATGTCAGCAAAACCTGCTGTAGGTTTATTATTATGTCAGCAATAGTTGCTGGAGGTTTATTATGATGTCAGTTATGGCTACTAGAGGTTAATTATGATGTCAGGTATAGTTGCTGGAGGTTTATTTAGTTATCAGCAATAGTTGTTGGAAGTTTATTATGATGTCGGTAATGGTTCCTGGAGGTTTTTTATGATGTTAGTAACAGATGTTGTAGGGTTATTATGATGCTATTAATAGTTGCTGAAGGTTTATTATGATGTCAGCAATAGTTGCGGAAGGTGTACTATGATGTCAGTAATGGTTGCTGGAGGTTTATTATGATTTATTTATACTATGAGAGCGCTGTTCGGTACTTTTGTTCATATGAATGAGGGGAACAATCGCTGCTAGGAGCCAGGGGGAACCGTTTGGGATTTATTCGTTTTTTTAGTCTTTTCGAACTAGACTGGCAAAACCACCCAAACTTGTGGAACTGTTTTGGGCAGGAGCCTCGTGGTTAGCCGGTCACCTAAGATCTCCATGAAATTTGAAAACCCCTGAACTGATCTGGGTGATTTGGGATATGTTGGTCACCCAGATCAGGGCTATCAGGTGATATGACTTTTGTGGGGATACCTTATGTTTTAAGGGGTGTTTTAAAAGTTGGGTAAAATTGTAATTTTTCTGCCTGGAGATTAAGTTATTACTTTATCAGCCTCAATTATCTCCAGGAAGAGAGGAGGGGATTATATATTTGTACTGGGAGTGTTTAACTATTTCTCTGTTTATGATTGGCTGTGTGATTTATGTTTCTGTGGGAGGACCCCTTGCACAGGAACTTGCATAAAAGCCAGTGTGGCATTATTAAACTTCAGTTCTGTTATACCCTTCATCTAGACTTCAGCTGATGTTTGGGTACCTGTCTGCTTTACTAAGGGAATCTACTTAGGAAGCTGTTATTCGTATGGGAATCGCTTATTTTATTTCGTCGAACGGAGAGTTATAATTCACTGCTACTCTGGCCGTTCGGGAGGAAACTACCGAATGGTTATTGGATATACTAGATTTCCTTACAATTGGTTATTCGATTCCTAATGCCAAACCTTCATTCAAATTAAAACACATGTTGTCGTAGGAGAGTGAGCAAGGCACACAATATAATTTAGAAGAATGGTTCGGATTTGTTAAGGCCTTAAAAAAGTCATCACTTACTGTAATAATCACTAGACATGTGCAATTCGTTTAGTTCCGAATGTAAATTCGGACGAATTTCAGGCAATTTGGACATTCGGATGCTTAGTAATTATCTACCTGGATCTAAATTATACTATATATTACATTTATCTGTATATAAGGCAATGTGCACTGATGGGATTTCATTGTGTCACTTTAAGAGCTCACATGTGTGATGGGGTTCAGTCACGATGTGTTAAAATAAGCACAATTGTGTGGTATCAATAACTACATTGAAAGCCTAATATTGATAACATATGTGTTCTTTTTCTCTTTTTCCACATTTTGAAAATCATGTAGTAAAAAGGAAATATATGAGAAATATGCTGGATTGTAATTGTAAATGTATTTTATTGGTTGTGTATAAGTATCTGTTTTAATTATGTATATTAATTTTATGTTCTATATATAAAGAGTTTTAATGCCCTTAGGGGTATATGTATAAACCTGTGTATAAGGAGTTAAATCCCCATGAAAAATAAAGGTGAAGCAGCTTTTCATTTACAATATGATGTGCTTGCTGATCCGGATGGTCTTTCCGGGATACCGTACATATGTAAATTAGGACTGAGAGACCGAACCAATTATGTATGAGACCGGTCATATAAAAACTCTTACAAGTGGGAATGGACTTCAGCACATCACGTCCTGATGAAGCCGTCTGAGAACGGCGAAACGCGTAGACAGAACCGTGAGTACATAAAGGAGGAGGCGGAGCCTGATCGCGAGCCGGGATTACGGAAAGGCAACTACTGAATGTTCATCTGCCGACCCGGATCTTGCTAATAAGAATCCCGACGAACTCTCTGCACAGGAGACATCTCCCAGTGTGGGACAATCTTGTTGTGTGTAACAGGAACATAAAACGTTTCACTGACCATCGTTTCTAGTAAGCAGTAATTTGTTCACACTGCTGTTTTAGCTGTATTTTATTAATTACTTTGGTTTTATATATTGTATACAAATAAATTGTTACTTTTACATCCAGCTGATTAAGTATATATATATGTGACAAGTACTATTAAAAGAGTATAAATAGTCCATGCGGATCTGTACTATGATCTTCTTGATTTCTTCTTTTTCTACATGCCATATATAACTTTGAGTCTCATCCAGCGAAAAGTATAAGTATAATTTTTCTCTTTGTTTTATGTTTTGTTTTCTTTTTATTACTCGAGAGAGATACATTGATTAATCCTGAAAGTTGATTAATCAATTTGTATTTTGACTTATGAATTAGCTTTATTTAAGAAGTTGCCGTAATCTGTCACCAAAGTCGACAAAATAATCATAGGCCACATAGTAATTGCAGCCACATCGTGTCTACCAAAACACAGGAAAAACGGCTAATGTAATACATCTTGCTTTAGACAAATTACATGCACTAAATTACATGAACTTTCATCTTCATTTGATCAACTTCAACACCATTGGAAGTTCTCTCTGTTAAAGGGACACTATAGTCACCTGAACAACTTTAGCTTAATGAAGCAGTTTTGGTGTATAGAACATGCCCCTGCAGCCTCACTGCTCAATCCTCTGCCATTTAGGAGTTAAATCCCTTTGTTTATGAACCCTATTCACACCTCCCTGCATGTGACTTGCACAGCCTTCCATAAACACTTCCTGTAAAGAGAGCCCTATTTAGGCTTTCTTTATTGCAAGTTCTGTTTAATTAAGATTTTCTTATCCCCTGCTATGTTAATAGCTTGCTAGACCCTGCAAGAGCCTCCTGTATGTGATTAAAGTTCAATTTAGAGATTGAGATACAATTATTTAAGGTAAATTACATCTGTTTGAAAGTGAAACCAGTTTTTTTTTCATGCAGGCTCTGTCAATCATAGCCAGGGGAGGTGTGGCTAGGGCTGCATAAACAGAAACAAAGTGATTTAACTCCTAAATGACAGTGAATTGAACAGTGAAATTGCAGGGGAATGATCTATACACTAAAACTGCTTTATTTAGCTAAAGTAATTTAGGTGACTATAGTGTTCCTTTAACTCTTTTAGTCATCCCCTCCAAATTTCCCCTGTTACCTCTTGTCTCAAATCCCACTGTATCTTTTAGATCATTGGTCCTCAAACTCCGCCCCCCCCCCCCCCCCCCAGATGTTGCTGAATTACAACTCCCACGATTCTTTGAATTACATAGATAGCCAGAGAATCATGGGTGTTGTAGTTAAGCAACATCTGGGGGGCCAGAGTTTGAGTACCCATGCTTTAGATTGTAAGCTCATGGGCTACCTAACTAAGCACTTTGTATAAAAGGGCTAGTTATCAGCTTACTGGTAGGGCTCTATTGACTGTTGGCGCTTTATAAATACCATTAATAATTATATAAATAAATGGGAAAACTATGTTAAGAAAGCCTACTGTTTATAATTTATTATTTATGGTATTGTTATGTAGACAGGAAAATATTATCTTATGCTTTCGTGGATGAATACCACTCCCCTTCTACAAGTCACGTTTCCTCCCCTTAGTATTTTTACTATTTATTATTTTCATGTTTTGTTGTCAAATATTGAAATCTTTAATAAAAACATATTTGAAAAGAATAAAAGAATAAAGCAAACTGATTTGGTACAAAAAAAAAAACATTTTTGGGGGTCTAATTTAGGACAAACTTAACTGCAAAACATTTTGCAATGTAATAAATGTAATAGTATTATAAGCAACAACCAGTACATATATATTAACCATATAAGCCAGCAGATAAAAAGGTTAAATAAAGTAAAAAAAAAAATAAAAAATAAAAAATATATATATATATGTATATATATATATATATATATATATGCATTGAGCCTTTGCACTCTGTTTTCCATTGTCTTAAAAATATGATATAAAACCACACAGCACTGGAGAGAAAGAGGGCGAGTACTGCCCAGCACTGCCAGCTTCTAGCTGTCCCTTTAACCAGCGCTGTTTATGCAGCATGGAGGGGGCCCAGTCGAGTCACGTGACCCGGTGATGTCATCGAGAGAGAGCGAGCTTTGCGAGCTCCAGCCTCACTGCACTACCCTGACAACCACGCAGTTTGGAATTGCACAACATGGCGGAGGTGCCTCGGTAGGACTGATTGACGGACTGACACAAACCAGCCAGGGAGGCCCTGCAGGCGATTTGACTCTGGGAGAGGAGCAGGAGACATAGGTGCGTACCGTGCGCCCGCTCCTGGTGTCAGTATGTGCGGTGTGCAGCTTGCGAGCATCCTCCTGCCACAGGCTGATCGTCTCACTACACAACAAGCCCTTTAAACCAGGAGTGGCCAAACTGTGAATCCACAGCTGTGGTAGAAATACAACCCAACATGCTGCTCGGTCAGCCTTGGGCTGGCCATGGTCATGGGAGTTGTAGTTCAATAGCACCTTGGCATCTACCTTTTAACCAGCCCTTCTAAACCAAGGGTGAACAACAACTGGCATCAACACCATATATCCTGTACCATCCACTGTCTTTCTAACGTGGCAACCAAGCTAAGTGGCTGGATGAGCGTGATACGCTTTTCTTCAGTGATTAACAGCCAGTTTTATACCTGTGCAATATCAAGGTGTGAATGTTTTCACTAGTGAAATTTTAACACCTGATTAGGGTAAAACTAGTTCTATGTACATGTGTGCTTGCAAATAATTGTATGTGGAAATAAATGCATTTATATATTCACAATTTTGTATTTGTGTTTGAAGTGCGTGTGTATTTTGAAAATCTGTTACTCTGACTTGCATGTATTAACGTGTGATTGACATGTTTACTTGCAGCATATATTTTCCAAGGAAGCAAAGTTGCAACCCAGCTTGCACAGAAGAACCATCCTAAGATGAGGTGTGTAACCAGCAAGGATTGCACTCCTGTTTTACAGAGGTATGCATACTTGGCACCTTCCTTTTTTTGAAGCATTTGCCCACTAAGTGTGGCTTGTTATTGTTTTTGAAGTTACATCTATTAACCTCCCCCCCCCCCTTTTTTTTATTTTGTATTCATTTATTCATTTATTTTATTTTTCCCATTATTTAGTATTTGGGAACTGTCACTTTTTTGAATTTATACCATTAAATAAAACTTTGAAAATCACCAATAACTTGTGTTAACTTTTTTTTTTCTACAATATTCTATGTTTTCTTTTAACCCTTTTGACCCAGGCTCTTTTGAGATGCTACTCGTTTCTGACCAAGGCCTTTTTGGCATGCGTTCATTTCCAGCACAATTTCACCTTTTCTTTTGAAATACACCCATACATACTGTATATATTTTTAAAAAGGGGAAATAGGGCTTTTCTTTGATATATTTATGTAAACTGTGATGGAACGTTGTCACGGGGTGTCCTGCCCACATGTGCCCACTTGCTTGCCCGCATTGTTTTCAGGTCCTCCTGCGGGGGTCGCTCTATGTGCTCCTAAAGGAGCCGTAATTAATGGCCGGAGAAGATCCTGCAGCCGGACTGTCAGCAAGGCAGACAGCGGCTGCAGGGGCTCCCTACCCGGAAGCTACGAGTCCAGGCTCGGAGCTGCCCAAAGAAAGCTCTCTCTTCTGCTACCTACATGGAGATATCCACCAGAGAGATGCGAGCCCCAGCAGAATCCCTGGGACTGTGAGTCGGTTTTACAGCTGCAGAGTCCCGCTGGCCGCCTGGAAGTCCGTGCCGGCCAATAGGAGAGAGGCTACCATTCAAACTGGTTTCATGCCCTTTCCCCCGATTGGCTGGCAAAACACGTCCCCACCCCCCCGATTGGTGCAAATTGGTTTGTGCCTGTCTCCTGATTGGATGACGCATGGTTTAGGCGCGTAGTTTGAATTTACCGGCCTAAACCAAGCAATTCCGTGGAACTAATTGCTGGGATGTACAGAGCCTCAAGCCCAGACTTTATACAATGATTTCTCGGGCTCTGTACATCAGATAGCCCCACTATTTCCAGGGATCCTGGCTGGGACCCGGGGCTGTCCAAGGATGAATGTTTTTTTTTTTTTGTGTGCCCCATTTCCTCCCCGGGGAACGGAGTCCCCTAAGTCTTTCCCAATGTATGTGATGTGTCTTACCATATGTAATTGTTGTATTGTTGCTATTTCCCAGAGTGGGAGATGGCATCTGTAAACCATCCCCCTCCAGCTTGAGACCGAGAGACTTGTGCTGAATAGAATGGATACCCCCTATGGGGGTCTGTGTATAAATTAAGCTGTACCAATACAGCTCTGGGAGTACAACTCTGACAAATGCTTTGTCTCGTCCGGTACTGATGGGAATGGGTATTTACCTATGCTAGTGGTTCCAGAGTGGCTGAGGGAAGGCATTAGCGGAGTTAACCGGTTGGGTTACCCGTGGTGGTCCGCTACCTATACATAACACAATAATAAATATGAAAAAAATATATTTTTAAAAAATGTATTAAAGGGACACTATACAGGTGATACTTGAAAAATGTGAATATCTTGCAAAAGTTCATTTATTTCAGTAATGCAACATAAAAGGGGAAACTGATGAGATAAAGGCATTACATGCAAAGCAAGATAGTTCAAGCCGTGATTTGTCATAAGTGCGATGATTATGGCTTACATCTCATGAAAACCCAAATCCACAATCTCAGTAAATTAGAATATTACATGCAATCAATAAAACAAGGAGTGTACATAGAACAATATCGAACCTCTGAAAAGTATAAGCATGCATATGGACTCAGTACTTGGTTTGGGCCCCTTTTGCAGCAATTACTGCCTCAATGCGGCGTGGCATGGAAGCTATCAGCCTGTGGCACTGCTGAGGTGTTATGGAAGACCAGGATGCTTCAATAGCGGCCTTCAGCTCTTCTGCATTGTTCAGTCTCATGTCTCTTATCTTTCTCGTGGCAATGCCCCATAGATTCTCTATGGGGTTCAGGTCACGCGAGTTTGCTGGCCAATCAAGCACAGTAATCCCACGGTCTTTGAACCAGGCTTTGGTGCTTTTGGCAGTGTGGGCAGGTGCCAAGTCCTGCTGGAAAATGAAGTCAGCATCCCCATAAAGCTTGTCTGTGGAAGGAAGCATGAAGTGCTCCAAAATCTCGTGGTAGACGGCTGCGTTGACCCTGGACTTAATGAAGCACAGTGGACCAACACCAGCAAACTTCACACTGGACTTCAAGCATCTTGCAGTGTATGCCTCTCCATTCTTCCTCCAGACTCTGGGTCATTGGTTTCCAAATGAGATGCAAAAGTTGTTCTCATCAGAAAAGAGGACTTTGGACCACTGTTTTTCTTTAGCCCAGGTAAGACGCTTCTGACGTTGTTTGTTGTTCAGGAGCGCTAGACAAGAGGAATACGACATCTGAAGCCCATGTGCAGGATCCGTCTGTGTGTAGTGGCTCTTGATGCACTGACTCCAGCCTCAATCCACTCCTTGTGAAAATCCCCAACACATTTGAATGGACTTTTCCTGACAATCCTCTCCAGGCTGTGGTCATCCCTGCTGCTTGTACACCTTTTTACTTCCACACTTTTCCCTTCCACATAACATTCTATTAATGTGCTTTGATACAGCACTTTGGAAACATCCAACTTCCTTCGCAATTTCCTTTTGAAGCTTTCCCTCCTTATGGAGGGTGTCAATGATTTTCTGCACAGCTGCCAGGGTCAGCAGTCATCCCCATGATTGTGATTCCTACTGAACCAGGCTGAGAGACCATGTAAAGGCTCAGAAACCCTTTGCAGGTGTTATGGCTTACTTAGCTGATTAGAGTGGGACACTGTGAGCCTAGAATATTGCAACTTTTCACAATATTCTAATTTACTGAGATTGTGGATTTGGGGTTTTCATTAGCTGTAAGCCATAATCATCGCACTTATGACAAATCACGGCTTGAACTATATTGCTTTGCATGTAATGCGTCTATCTCATATATTAGTTTCCCCTTTTACGTTGCATTACTGAAATAAATGAACTTTTGCACGATATTCTAATTTTTCGAGTATCACCTGTAGCAGAGATTCTTAGCAGTGAATGACTTGCTTAATTGGGCAAAATCTCTTCTTGTCACTAGTTAGATATCCACTAAACAATATCATTACTTGTGTTACCACAGACAGATTGGAATTTGTGGTTACCTATCACGGGAGTCGTAATTGAATTGCACGAGATAAATTGTCTCTATATGCCCTTTTCACATAGAAAGTATGTTTATGAAGTTGAGGGGAGCAGAGAGTTTGGTGCATGAGTGTCCAACCTTTTGACTTCCCTGGGCCGTGTCTTGGGCCACACCTCAAATAAATAATACAGATTATAGATAATGTATATTAATATATCTTTAAAAGCCCTTTCTTTTGATATTTCATTTGTTTAGTAGATAACTCCCTTATTTGTTATCCTTGAGTGGGATTGGCATATTTAAGGATATCAAATTAGGGAGCTATCTACTAAACACATACACATGTGTATACGTATGCACACGTAACCACAGATACAGTCACAAATCTATGCACACATACAATCACAGATACACACACACAATCAGACCTATACATACACCCACAATCACAGACCTGTCCACAGATCCCCGCCTAAAAAAAAAAAACCAGCCAGTCATTGACAAAAGATACACAAAAATCACATGCGCACACACATTTAATACTAAAGAGCTCTACCCAGCATCCCTAACTTTCTCTGGGAGCGCTGGAATGGATCCTCTTCCTGGTGGCCAGTGGTTGCTGCTGGGTCGGAGCCTGGGACCTCTCCGTGCTCTTCATGCACAGGTCACTCGTGTGCCCAGCAGTGATGCTGGGATGATGTCATATCACAGCGGACAGCTCACTGCAGTTGGAGCACAGAATGTAACGGCCTCAGGGGCTTACCTAGAGCTTTTTGCCCCTCCCCCACTTCAAATGTAAAAAAAGCACCCACTCTCCTCTCCCTCCCCCCAATTTTTCTTTTTCATTGCCTATTGCAACACCCTTCAAGGTGTCTCCCGTTTACCTTCTACAAATCCCCTTTCCACCCTCCCTCTACAAAAAACAATGCCCAGTCCCCTCTCTACAAAAAACAATGCCCAGTCCCCCCTGTACAAAAACCCCTGCCCACCCCTTCTACAATAAACCCCTGCTCACCACCTCTACAAGACCTTTGCTAACACCCTGCACCCCCATTCACAAAAACTCCTGCTCCCCCCTCTGTCAGAGACCTCTGTCCCCCTACAAACCCATTCACAAAAAACCTTACTCCCTCTCAAGACCCTTGCAAAAAAACAAACACTTTAAAAAACAAAAAAACAAAAAACTAAACACAACAATATTAGCAAGCACTTACCCTGCTCCTCTGCTTGCTTGCTGCACCCTGCTGATCTGGACTTCTGACTCCAGACTCTCGCGCCACCTGCACGAAGTGTCGGAACACTGCTCAGCACCATGAGGGCGGAGCATGCGGACAGTGCGTTATTGCGCACTTCCGTATTCCTCCTCCTGCTGCCTCCCTCAATCAGCAGCTCGTGTCCCGCCTCCCTCAATCCGCAGCCCGCCTCCCTCAATCAGCAGCCTGCCGCCTTCCCTCCGCTCTCAATGAGCTGACCATCCGCCTGCCCGCCCACCTCAGCCCTGCGTGAGCCAACTGCCCACCTCCAATCTCGGGCAACCAGTCACCTCAGGGGCTGTACAGGCTCAGAAATCCCAGGCACCAGGAAAAATTTCCTGGTCGCCATGGCGACCTGGCGTCTGGGATTTGTAGAGCTCTGCTGTAAGGTGTCCAGATCTTGCCTTAGTCTGGTAATAAATACTCCCCAATACAATTTGGGTATGTAATGGTCTTACCTTGGTTGGAGTCCGAAGTGCAGGTGTTTGCTCACCCTTGCAGATAAACACAACCCACGGTAACCAGGTAAGAAGCTACCTGGGCTGTGAATCTGTTCACGGGGGCTTGTCAGGAACAATAACCGGGTACGAGGAAACAGACCAGGGCAAATACAGGAGAGTAGTCAGGCAAGGTTCCAAAGGTCAGGGCAGGCAGTGAACCGGCAAAAACGAAGATCCAGAAGCAGGGGTCACAAGCCAAGTCAGTCTTAAGCAACAGGAAACAAAATATCAGGAACCAAATACGTGAACCAGAGTCAATGAACTGACACTGACCTCAGGGAGAGGGAGTGTCTTATACCTAGCTAATTAGGAATTTACTTCAGGTGGACTGAGTGACCGAAGCAGCTACAGGTAAAGTCCAGCCCTCTAGTGCTGCAGACAAGGCAAGATAGAACATCAGGCTGAAGTGTGGTTCAGAGGTAACACAGCAGGACTAAGGCAGAAAGAAATCCCAGTACAAATTCCCTTAGAACCACCTGGGGGTGGCCACGCCTGGCCTTCAGTATGGGGCAAATCGTGACAGGGTATTGGCTTTGAAGTTGAAAGATTGTGCTAAGTTTGTGAAGTCACCATCTGGAATTGAGATATTTAGGCCTTCACATTTACTTTGATTTAACTTGTAGCCTGATATCCTAGAAAAAAATCATGATTGTTTTGTAGAGACAAGGAAGAGGAAAGACAGATTTGAGACAGAATGAAGGACATTGTGGCGAAACCGACCTCGCCACGTGTCCTTGGAGGGGGCTGATTGCCCGCCTCTTGCCTTTGGACTATGGACCAGACTTTATGGGAATGTGATACCCCAGATAGCCATACCATGGAGCCTATTCATATAATGAAAGACTATGGGAAAGACTTTAGCTCCATGGCAATTGTACTGTGTGAGTAGGATCTGCGCGCTATTCGGTAGTTTTGTGCGTGCAGATCCCAGCTATCTGGGGATAGGTGAAATGTCTGTGTGTTATGTGTAAATGTGACTTTATGTATTTTAAAGTGTTTTATGTCGTTTTGCAACCATGTGGTTAATGGAGTCTGCCTTTAGTCCTGGGTAATTGGATTACTTCTCCAATTAACTCCAGGGCAGAAGGGAGGAAACCAGGGTGCATTGTGGGGATGTTTTTCTGCCAGCCAGAAAGGAACAAAAGATACTTTTAGTAACTTTTGAACCCCTGGTCGGATTCATGCCATTTTTTCATATGTTGTTCCCCTGAATGGATTGATTGTGGATATGTATTTTTATGTGAATGTGATGTATGGTTTTAAAGTTATGAAAGTTGTGTAAAAGTATATTTTACACTGTATGCATAATGGGATTATGTGTCACACTAAGGGGAGGGGATGTGTGGGAGGTAACATCTATGTCATTGGTTCTTTTATGCCTCCCCCTGGGTGTGGCCTGTATGTGTGAGTTGGAAATAAAAGCCAGGCTGGATGAGCCAGTCGAGAGTTCCTGTTTTACCCTCAAAGTGATGTGTCGTCTCATTATTGGGGGAAGGATTTATTGTATGCTGTTCCAGTTGACTGCTAGGAGTACAAGCCTATTCGTATGGTTCCTATTCAATGGTCTACAGCATTCATACGCTTGGGAGAATTTAAAGGTTTCTCGGATTCGGTGATTGTGGTGTCTGCCAGAGAGCTTGGAGTCCTCAGGAAGCACTAGGAGCATCCATTAACGGAGGTACCAAGTCGGGGTGCCAGGTGATCCGTTACAGACATCATCATTAAAAAAACAAATAAACTTATTTTGTAATCATTACTACCCTGTTTAATTCTTGAGATGTTCATATTTTGTTCACAGATGCCAATGGTTCTGTGTAGAGTGAAAACACGAGAGGGGATAGAGGGCAGCCTTGTCTTGTTCAATTACTTTTTTCAAAATACTCCTATCATCGAGACTTTGGCAGAAGGTTGATCATAGAGTGCTTGGATAGCAGTGATAAATCCTGACAGTTTTTGTACAATTAAGACCCTAAAAAGATGGGATATTATCTTTTATAAAGTGAGTTTCTTGAAAAATCAAGAGATATAGCTTGGGTGCTGCTTCAAAGTGTGTGCTTGGAGATATTCTGGAGAGTTTTACTGATTCTTCAACTAAGTTTTTTTTTTCTAAGACTTTTCTTTTTACTGTTACAGGTAAGAGTCATCTATAGGAAAAGGTTTTTTGATTGCACAAGGTTTGGTTTCCTGTTGGTAATTGGTAAGGCATCTGATTTGATTAGTTAGGTGTTTGCTAATTGCTATTCATTGTATGTTAATAAGCACAGGCCCACCCAGCTGCTTCAACTTGCTGCTTCAAAGTGTGTGCTTGAAGATATATACTGGAGATAAACTGGTGATAATCGGGAGGAGAAATAAAAAATAAAAGTAAGATTTGATTTATTTGATTTAAATTACTAACCTCATTAAAACAGTTGTGATGCATTTTTTTTCATGTTCCACTTTTTGGATATTTGGATGCTGTCACATCTGTAGACAGTTCTCTATTTTGCAGCAGGAGATTGTATTTTTGAAATCTGAGATTTGTAAATTATCTGTTAAACTCCGGCTGAGACTGTTGCAAAGACATTGCCAAAGAGACATCCTAATGGCAGATGGATTACTGTAGGATCTGGTAGACTTAGTTGTGGATAAAAAGAATATTGCACAGTCTGTGGCTCTACATAATTAATTTTCAGCACTTTTTCAGAGTGTAGTGGTATTGTGGAGATAGGCTCAGGCACCGAGTGTAGTGGTGTTGTGGAGACGGGTTCAGGCACCGAGAGTAGTGGTGGTGTGGAGACTGGCTCAGGCACAGAGTTTGTGGAACCATCCAATGACTAAAAGGACAAGGTGAGACCTGATAGAAAGCAGTTGGTCTTGAGGGATCATAAGAGGTGTGGAGCTGGACAATAATGACCTTGTGAGATGTCTTCCTGGAACTACTGCTCGCAGAGACGGGAGACATATTTTTAATATGGTTAAGCAAGCAAAGCAAGAAGGGGAATTGGATGTACTTGTTCATCTAGGGACAAATGACTCGGCTTGCAATGAGATTTCAGAGGTAAAGGAAGTTTTTTTGTGTTTTTGCCAAAAAGAGCGGTCACATGGTTGCAATAGGCCTCCATAGTGCTGCCGGCAGGGGAACTGCCTAAATTGACAGGAAGTCTCCCTGCTTCTGGAAATATAATAAAATCGTGTGTGTATGTGTATATGTATATATATATGTGTGTGTGTGTGTGTGTGTGTGTGCATATATATATATGTGTGTGTGTGTGTGTGTGTGTGTGTGTATATATATATATATATATATATATATATATATATATATATTTGAGATATGTGTGTGTGTGTGTATATATATATATATATATATATATCATACTAAGTGCATTTTTATATATATTAATATAAAAATACACTTATTAAATTACACACATATATTACATAGTTACATAGCTGAAAAGAGACTTGCGTTCACCAAGTTCAGTCTTCCTCACATATGTTTTTTGCTGTTGATCCAAAAGAAGGCAAAAAAAAACCTCAATTTGAAGCACTTCCAATTTTGCAACAAACTAGGAAAAACATGCCAGTGTTTGTGACTAAGTGGCTACTAAAAAAAGACTGTACATACCCCATATTGAATACCTCTGAATACCCTAGGTTACATAGTTACATAGCGGAAAAGAGACTTGCGTCCATCAAGTTCAGCCTTCCTCACATTTGTTTTTTTGCTGTTGATCCAAAAGAAGGCAAAAAAACCCACTTTGAAGCACAATTTTGCAACAAGCTAGGAAAAAAATTCCTTCTTGACCCCAGAATGGCAGTCAGATTTATCCTTGGATCAAGCAGTTATTACCCTACATTGAAAGATTATATCCTTGAATATTCTGTTTTGCAAGTATGCATCTAGTAGCTGTTTGAACATCTGTATGGACTCTGATAAAACCACTTCTTCAGGCAGAGAATTCCACATCCTGATTGTTCTTACAGTAAAAAAAAACCTTTCCTTTGCCTTAGACGAAAGGGTGTCCACTTACAAAAAAAAAAATTTACATATGAGGTGTGATTCAGAAATGTATGACCAATAACAGTGTTACAATGTCACTATTGATACATTTTAAAAATATATATTTTGAAACCGCATGTCCTACTTGTACTTATAGCCATATAACTTTCCAAAAAAAGCTAAGAACATGTTAACATTGGGTATTTTTAAAACTCAGGACAAAACTAAGAAACTATTTAGCACGGGTGTTTTTTGGCGGTTGTAGATGCGTAACAGATTTTGGGGGTCAAAGTTAAAAAATTATTTTTTTTTTTTTTCCAATCATATTTTAAAACATTTTTATAGTACATTATATGATATGAAAATAATGGTATGTTTAGAAGGACCATTTAATGGCGAAAAAACTGTATGTGGGTACAGTAAATGAGTAAGAGAAAAATTACAGCTAAACACAAATAGCGTAGAAATTTAAAAACAGTCCTTAACAGTAAGAAAATTGAAAAAACAGTCTGGTCACTAAGGGGTTAGAAGTTGCACTACTGAAGGCACAGAAAATTGTGTTAGGCTTGTCAGTAAGAGCAAAAAAAAATTAAAGAAACCACTGTGGTACTCCGCAAGAGTGGACAAAATAGAAAAAAAACAGTTAGCATATAGTAATTTATAAAAAATAAAAAAAACAGTGAGGAAGATAGACAGATCTATAAGAATAGGCAGAAAGAGGCTAAACAAGTTATAAGAACTTCCAAGTCACACAAAGAATAGAAAATAACCCAGTCGGTAAAAAAAGGGGATAACATTTTTTTAGATACATAAATGAGAAAAGGAAAGTAAAACAAGGATTAGTTAGATTAAAAACAAAAGAAGGAAGGTATGTAGAAGAGGATAAAGGTCTAGCTGACTGCCACAATGAATATTTTTTGGTACAGCTGAAAAGGAAGGAGAGGGACTTCAATTAAGAAAAAGATCAAATTAGTAATTTGTTACATGTGAGATTAAAGTGAAAGAGGTTCTATTTCAACTGTCAAAGTAAAGACAAATAAGTTGATGGGGCCTGATGGAATACACCCAAAGTTTTTAACTTGGTGTACTAGCAAAACCATTAACGGATTTATTTAACCATCATTGTTAACGAGAGCAGTCCCAGAAGATTGGAAATTAGCAAATGTTGTGCCCATTCACAAGAAAGATAGTATGAAGGAGTCGGGCAATTATATGCCAGTAAGCCTTACTTCAGTAGGGGGGAAAGTAATGGAAACCATGTTAAAGGATAGGATTGTTGAACATCTAAAATCACATGGATTTCAAGATCAGAGACCGCATGGATTTACTTCAGGGAGGTCATGCCAAACTAATCTTATTGATTTTTTTTTTTTATATGGGTTACTAAAATAATAGATCAGGGTGGTGCAGTTGACATTGCTTACCTAGATTTCAGTAAGGCTTTTGACACTGTCACAGATAGAAGGCTTATCAATAAACTGCAATCTTTAAGTTTGGATTCCAATATTGTTAAATGGGTTAGGCAGTGGCTGAGTGACAGGCAACAGAGGGTTGTAGTCAATGGAGTATATTTGAAGCAAGGTCTTGTTACCAGCAGGGTACCGTAAGGATCTGTACTTAGACCTATTCTCTTTTTTTATTAGTGATATTGCAGAAGGTCTTGATGGTAAGGTCTTTTTGCTGATGATACAAAAATATGTAACAGGGTTGATGTTCCAGGAGGGATAAGCCAAATGGCAAATTATTTAGGTAAAGTAGAAAAATAGTCAGAGCTGTGGCAACTGACATTTAATGTGGATAAGTGCAAGATAATGCATCTTGGACGTAAAAACCAAAGGGCAGAGTATAGAATATTTGATACCCTACTAACCTCAACATCTGAGGAAAGGGATTCAGGGCTAATAATTTCAGATGACTTAAAAGTAGGCAGACAGTGTAACAGAGCAGCATGAAATGCTAGCAGAATGCTTGGTTGGACAGGGAGAGGTATTAGCAGTAGAAAGAGGGAAGTGCTCATGCCATTGTACAGAACACTGGTGAGACCTCACTTGGAGTATTGTACGCAGTACTGGAGACCATATCTCTAGAAGGATATTGATACTTTGGAGAACTTTCAGAGAAGGGCTACCAAACTGTTGCATGGATTACAGGATAAAACTTAACAAGAAAAGGTTAAAGGATCTTAATATGTATAGTTTGGAGGAAAGACGAGACATAGGGGATATGATAGAAACATTTAAATACATAAATACAACATGGTAAAGGAGGAGACTATATTTAAAAGAAGAAAAACTACCACAACAAGAGAACATATTCTCGAATTAGAGGGGCAAAGGTCTAAAAATAATATCAGGAAGTATTACTTTACTGAGAGGGTAATGGATGCATGGAATAGCTTTCCAGCGGAAGTGGTAGAGGCACAGCCATCTTTTACACAGGCCAGCTGCCCAGGGCCAGTTACTCCTGGGGGGCCCGAAGCAGCTGCACCGTGAGCCCCGTTGGCCTCAAATATTTCTCATCCCCCAGCCGGTAATCCGCACATTAAGGAGACCCACCTGGTGGCCCATGCACAAAGGGTCACCCGGTGGGCTTCTGTCAGCAGGTTGCGCTGTTCAGCAGTTAAAGCACCTCAGTGCGCGACTGGGCACTTGCTTTTCGGCTACCGGCTGGGAGGAGGTGATGGCTGAACGTCACTTCCTCCCACAAAGAGAGGAGCGTGCGGGAAAGAAGAGTAGGCAGAGTGGAGGGGGGCTGACCGAGAGAGCCAGACCCCAACACCTTAACCCACCAGCAGGAAAGGTAGGAAACTGGAGGGTGGGTTTAAAAGTGTAAATGTTTTGTGTGTGTCAGTATGTTTGTGTGTCAGTATGTCTGTGTGTTTGTTTCAGTGTGTATATATGTGCATACTTCTCAGCATTCACACACTAACACTACACACACGGGGGGGTCGGAGACAGGTGAATCTAAAGTCAGAGGATAATGAGTGACCGGAGGTCCCTAAGAGAACAATGCACATTGCTACATAACGGCACCTAGGTGTCTGTAACTGACCAGGTAATTTATTAGCGGGCAGAAACCTTGGTGCTGAAGCTCTCTCCTGTGCGCCCACTCTGTCCAAAAAGCGCTGGGATCGGAGGTGTCTGGACCAAGTTAGCTGGAATTAAAGTTTTGACCGTGACCGTCCTCCCATCCAGTGCAGTGAGTTTCACAGCGGTGGGTGGACATTCCTGGTGCTTTCTGTTAGTACATGGATCTCCCTCAAATACTTGCTATTATTTGATGCTTCATCACCTCCTCTATCACCCATCCAAATAGCACTCTTATAGATGGCTGTGGGACTGAGAACGCCCTCGACAATTTTTTACTGGACCGCGGCACCTCTGCGATCCAATCAGAAGTTCCTGAGGTGCACAACTCACTTACCATAGTAGAAACTTCCAGGGTGTTCTCCATCTTCCCCGACCTGGCTTAGAACTGCTACCAGTCCAAACATCGCAGCATCTGTGTCTACAATAAAGCACTTGTTAGGATCTGGGGCTGCCAGGATAGGGGCATTAATCGCGGCTTGCTTCAGAGACTGGAAGGCTTTCACATTCGTGAGACCACAGGTCTAGTTATCGGTTTAGCAATAGCGCTATAATCAGAGACAAAGCGTAGATAGTAGTCGTCTGTCACCAAGCCATGACTTGGAATGTGGACTAATTTGACACTGCCTCTATTTTGGCTGACTCCAGCCATTGCTTCCCACATTCTACTCGGTGTCCCAGATACTGTACTTCAGCCATACAAATAGGGCATTTATCTGGTTCCTGGGAGTAGATGGACTTCTTAGCCTCGAGGAGTTGCCTAACCTGCTCCCGCATTGGGACTGTTAGCCTCTCTCCTAGTTTAACCTTGTCTATTGATCCTGCCTGTGGGTCCTCTATAAGGATAGATCATTTAGGGGTAGGTTCTCTAAGTCCTCAGAAGCTGGGGCGAATAGCATGGCCACTTCTTAACATATTTATGTGGACAGTGCGCATCGCTTTCTCATTAGCACAGCTGGTGACTGCATAGGTGGTCTACCACCTTTGTAAGGCTCCTGCCAGGCAGCCTGGAGCTTGTCGTGGCTGACCCGTTTCAAAACCAGGATCTTTTGTCCGACACAGAGGTTGTGGTTCCCAGCTCCTCTATCATACCGTATCTTCTGTTGCTCAGCTCCACCACGTATGGGATGATGTGAGTGCCTTCCACCCTGGTCTCCCCAATGTTTCCTGATAAGATCGAGGGGGCCTCTCACCCTCATACCATACAGTAATACGAACAGGGAGAACCTAGTGGATTCCTGTGGCACCTCAAGGTATGCAAATCTTCCTCCGTCTTCTTTTAACCGCTCAGAGTCTGTTCATCTGTGGTTGGTAAGGGGATCTCTGAATGGGCTTAATCCCACAGAACCTACAGAGTTGGTGTGTGACCTCCGCGGTGAACTGGGTGACCTGATCCAACAGAATCTCCTGAGGAAACCCAACTAGAGAGGAAATCTGCATCATGGCATCAGGTACGGTTTTGCCAAGATGTTGATCAGTCAACACGACTGCCTCTGGGTACCGAGTAGCATAGTCCACTGCTGAAGGAATGTACTTCTTACTGGAGTGATCAGGCTTCACTAGGGGACCTAGTAGATCTACAGCTACCCTGCTGTAATGGCAAAAGTGGGCTAAATCCTGTATGTGACTTGAGCAGGAATGTACCAAAGGTCAAGCTATTCAAGCTGTTTTCCGTTCTTGTTAAAAACTTTTTTTTTTTTTTTAAACCAGTTTGCATATGACTAGAGGACAAAAAGTTAATCCAGATGTCAATTCCTTGCTTACTTTACCTATGGTGGTGCCGGCTACATATCAGTAACAAGGCCCAGTGAAGGCCTAAAAGAAATGAAGGCAGGTGCCTTTCAATCTGTCTAATTGAAATTATCTAATTGAATTTGTAGTCGTACCTCAAATTGCATCTGCTTTCCTTTGTGGCCCAGTAGTGCTGATTGTAGAGTGGAAACTGTTGCTGCTGAGATAGTTGAATGCTATGTGTCACGGAACCCCATTCCACCATGGACTAAAAAGGGCTATGTTCACTATGAAAAGGGGATGTGGAGACCTCCTGGATGTTTATTCTACCTCCCAGGTAATTGCCTGGACCCATCCTATGTATTGAATGCCTAAACGGGAGATACCAGAACAAAGTTTCACCAGGTCACAGGACAGTCTCAATCTGGCAAACGGTTCCAAAGCATTTTAGGGTATCTCTCGGTCCACTGACCACCAATCCCGTAATTACTTTGCCAGCATGCGCTCCAGTGAGAGCTATTCAGGGACATATAACATGTGTGGGTGCCGGCCCTCCCAGGGCCTACGATCCCCCTTTTGTAGGACCAGGGAAAAGCAGCCACACTCTTAAGTCGGATCAGAGAATAGCCACAACCTGGTCAATCTTTAACATGCTATAACATGGGCATGGACTCTCTGACCTTGGCGCTATTTGGACTGTATGGGCACTCGGAGGAGAGCTATCCAATGATCTATAATGTGTGGGGGTTTTTGGGGACATTTTGTACATTTTGGGCTATATGTTTGGGAGGCAGAGCAGGGAGTCCATCTGGCTAGCTGGGGATTTTGCAATCACGACCCCAGACAGAGTGGCACTGGGGTGGGACTATTGTAAAAACCATTGCCTTGCATGTAGGACACCCTGGTGTGGGGATCTACATTTCTGTGTATAAAAAGCATAAAGCTGTGTGTTCAATAAAGCTGCATTCTACTCCCCTACATTTAGTCTCGGCTAATGTGTGGGGAAAACTATCTATAATCACTGCTTCATAGGAGAAAGGGTCTCCAGTGCTAGAATCACTGCAGAGAGCTATGATTGCTGCAGCCTGGTCCATGGCGGTAGAGCTGCACAGATTTCCCAGTCAAGCTGCAGTGACTGGGTCTGAAGCGCTCCAAGGTTGTTGAGGTATATAACTTTGTACTGTTTCCTCTTAGATGACCTCTATAAAAATAATATACCTAGCATGATTAAAACAGTTAAAAGAACACTATAGGGTCAGGAACACAAACATGTATTCCTGACCCTGTAGTGTTAAAAACACCATCTAGCCCCCATGGACCCCACTTTCTCCCTACATATAGTAAAATATGTCAGTCTGTTATGTCAGTCTGTTGCTTCTGGCTCTGGCCCTTATCTGCCTGCTTGGCTGACATTATCAAAAGTGATAATCTGAACCAATCACAATGCTTTCTCATAGGAAAGCATTGGATTGGCTGGTCTTGTCAAGGAGGCAGGTCAGGGGCAGAGCCAGCACAAGCCAAACATAGCCCTGGTCAATCAGCATCTCCTCACAGGGCCACCATCAGGGGGTGACAACCATGACTGTTGTCACGGGCCCGGCGGTCCTGGGGGGCCCGGGCTGCTTTGGCAGTCCCGGGCCCCACATTCCCTCTCTGCACATATATATAGCGATGATCGCACTCTGCATCCACTGCACTGACACACACTCTGCATTCACTACACTGACACACACTCTGCATTCACTACACTGACACACACACTGCATCCACTACACTGACACACACACACACACTCTGCATCCACTACACTGACACACACACACACACTCTGCATCCACTACACTGACACACACACACACACACTCTGCATCCACTACACTGACATACAATCTGCATTAACTATAAACACAGCATCCACTACACAAACATCCTGTATTCACAGTACACACACTACAACCACCGCACATTCAAACACTGCATTCACTATACAGAGACACTGCGTCTAACACACACACACTACTACATCCACTGCATCCACTAAACACATTGCATCTAGTATACACAAACACTACATCCACTACACACACACACTACATCCAGCACTCAAACACTGCGTTCACTATACACAATGCATCCGCTACACACACACATTCTGCATTCACTGCACCAACAGTATCTAATACACACAAACACTACATCCATTACACACATTCTAATTCACTTCCACTATACACACCACATTCTGTCGTGCATCACTGACATCGGACTAGGTATGAGTCCTGTTGGCGGACTCGTGGGAGGGGGGGCGCCCAGACTTTGTGCTTTGTCAGGGGGTCAATTTCTGATGGCAGCCCTGTCTCCTCATAGAATCAATGCATCTCTGAGGAGAGTTAAGTGGCTCCATGCAGAGGGTAGCACTGCCCCAGAAAGCACCTCTAGTAGCCAAATGATGAGTGGCCAGTGGAGGTATCCCTAGGCTGTAATGTAAGTACCGCCTTTTCTCTGAACAGACCGTGTTTACTGCAAAAAGCCTGGAGTAAATGATTATTCTAACCAGAACAAATGCAATAAGCTGTAGTTGTTATAGTGTCTATTGTGTCCCTTCTAATATTAGAAAACTACAAAAAAAAATTCTTCTCTTTACAATTGTGTACTTGTTTGGAACTGATTAATCCACACCTTAAATCTTCTAGTAAAATGTTATATTAAAATAGTTCAGTATATTTCCTTATTCAGAATAATTTTAGTTAGATGCAGAGTGAATGTAGTATAATGTTTTGCACTATCTATATCTCCCAAACTGCTAATTGTGGTGAGATGTCAAGTAGCACATTTTGGGTCAAAATAGCCAACTTGGAAAAATTGTTGAATATGAGGATTTTTATTTTCTTCAAATCTGTGCATAATATTTGCAACTCCCCTTTTAATCCTCCACAATTCCTGTTATAGTAAAAGTATTCAGTGTTAGGATAATTGTTTATCCCTGCAATTTCTTTACCTCATTAGCACAATGGAGCCTCCCAATCCTCAGTACACGAAGACTTTGATATGCTGGAAAAAGCGAGTGCGTCTAGAATACATGCGACTTCAACAACTAAAGCGATTTCAGACAAAAACAGCAGCCACAGTGAGTAAACAAAATTAGCTTTGCTATGAGTCCTTCGACCGTATCCCAAAAATCATTTTTGAGTGCCATATTTCTACTTCAGTTATAGTTGAATCTTTTGATCTTTTAATTGTCTTTTAATACTTGCAAAGGAAGCATTTTAAGGACAAGCAAATCTAAGCAGGATAATCTTTATTTATTAAGATACATAGATTTGCATTCCAGACACAATAACACGCACACACCCCTACCCAGATACAAACTGTCCTCAGTTCTGGTGCCGTGACTGAGATGATGTCATATGCCAGCTCCATAGTTACATAGCTGAAAAGAGACTTGCGTCCATCAAGTTCAGCCTTCCTCACATTTGTTTTTTTGCTGTTGATCCAAAAGAAGGCAAAAAACCCAGTTTGAAGCACTTCCAATTTTGCAGCAAACTAGGGAAAAAAAATTCCTTATTGGCCCCAGAATGGCAGTCAGATTAATCCTTGGATCAAGCAGTTATTACCCTACATTGAAAAATGATATCCTTGAATATTCTGTTTTTGCAAGTATTCATCTAGTAGCTGTTTGAACATCTGTATGGACTCTGATAAAACCACTTCTTCAGGCAGAGAATTCCACATCCTGATTGTTCTTACAGTAAAAAAACTTTTCCTTTGCCTTAGACGAAATCTTCTTTCTTCCAGTCTAAACGCATGGCCTCGTGTCCTATGTAAAGTCCGGTTTGTGAATAGATTTCCACACAATGGTTTGTATTGGCCCCCGAATATATTTGTATAATGTTATCATATCCCCTCTCATGTTTTTCTAAACTTGTTAACCTTTCTTCATAGCTGATATGTTCCATTCCTTTTATTAATTTTGTAGCCTGCCTCTGCACTTTTTCTAGTGCCATAATATCCTTCATTAGAACAGGTGCCCAGCATATTCACTATGTGGTCTTACCAGTGATTTATAAAGAGGCAAAATGATATTCTCATCCCAAGAATGAATGCCATTTTTTATGCATGACACTACCTTACTGGCCTTAGCCACTGCTGATTGACATTGCACATTGTTGCATAGTTTGTTGTCTATAACAATTCCCAAGCCCTTTTCGTGTGTTGTTATCTCTAATTTGCTTCCATTAAGGGTATACGTTGCTTGGGCATTCTTTACGCCGAAGTGCATAACTTTGCATTTTTTCAACACTACATTTCATCTGCCATTTGAGGGCCCAGTCCTCCAGTCTATCTAAATCCCTCTGCAGCAAGGTAATATCTTGCTCACGTTGTATTACTTTACAGAGTTTTGTGTCATCTGCAAAAACTGAAACATGACTTTCAATGCTTTTTCCAAGGTAATTGATAAACATGTTAAATAGAAGAGGTCCCAGAACAGAACCATGAGGGACACCACTTGCCACCTCTGTCCAGCTTGAAATTTTACCATTAATGACAACTCTTTGTACTCTATGGATTAAGCCAATGTTCTACCCAAGAACAAGCATTTTCATCTAGACAAATTTCTTTGAGTTTGAACACTAATCTATTGTGTGGAACTGTATCAAATGCCTTGGCAAAATCCAAATAGATCACATCCACTGCAACACCCTGATCTATATTTCTTCTTACTTCTTCGTTGAATGCAATCAAGTTAGTTTGACATGACCAGTGCTGCATAAAACCATGCTGATTTTTGCTGATAACCATGTTCTTCTCAAGGAATTCTTGAATATAATCCCTTAACCCCTTAAGGACACATGACATGTGTGACATGTCATGATTCCCTTTTATTCCAGAAGTTTGGTCCTTAAGGGGTTAATAACCTTTAAAATATTTTCCCAGCCACAGAAGTTAAGCTCACACGTCTAGAATTTCCAGGCAAGGATTTTGAACCTTGTTTGAATATAGGAACCACATCCGCCTTCCTCCAATCCTCCGGAACACCTCCTGAAAGAAAAGAATCTTGAAAGATTAAAAACAGAGGTTCACTTATTTCTACACTTAGTTCATTAAGTACTCGTGGATAAAAAACGTTCGGCCCTGGAGCTTTGTTTACAGGGGTCAAGTCATGGGGAAAAAAGTGTGGGAACTCACCCAAGATTCCGCCTCCCCCCCCTTAAAAAAAAATTACACTCCTATGCATATAGTGCAGTGCAGGGTGTGTATAATGAATGTAGTGTGTTTGTAGTGAGTGCAGTGTGTATAATAAATTTAGTGTGTTTGTAGTGAGTGCAGAATGTGTATAATGAATATAGTGTGTAGTGAGTGCAAAGTGTGTATAGTGAATGTAGTGTGTTTGTAGTGAGTGCATAGTGTGTATAATGAATGTAGTGTGTTTGTAGTGAGTGCAGAGTGTGTATAATGAATGTAGTGTGTTTGTAGTGAGTGCAGAGTGTGTATAATGAATGTAGTGTGTTTGTAGTGAGTGCAGAGTGTGTATAATGAATGTAGTGTGTAGTGAATGCAGTGTGTATAATGAATGTAGTGTATAGTGAATGTAGTGTGTTTGTAGTGAGTGCAGAGTGTGTATAATGAATGTAGTGTGTTTGTAGTGTGTGCATAGTGTGTTTAATGAATGCAGTGTGTTTCTAGGGAGTACAGTGTGTATAATGAATGCAGTATGTTTGTAGTGAGTGTAGAGTGTTTTTTTAGTGAGTGCAGTGTGAATAATAAATGTAGTGTGTTTGTAGTGAGTGCAGAGTGTGTATAATGAATGCAGTGTGTATAATGAATGCAGAGTGTGTATAGTGAATGCAGAGTGTGTATAGTGAGTGCAGAGTGTGTATAGTGAGTGCAGAGTGTGTGTAGTGAGTGCAGAGTGTGTGTAGTGAGTGCAGAGTGTGTGTAGTGAGTGCAGAGTGTGTGTAGTGAGTGCAGAGTGTGTGTAGTGAGTGCAGAGTGTGTGTAGTGAGTGCAGAGTGTGTGTAGTGAGTGCAGAGTGTGTGTAGTGAGTGCAGAGTGTGTGTAGTGAGTGCAGAGTGTGTGTAGTGAGTGCAGAGTGTGTGTAGTGAGTGCAGCGTGTGTGTGCTGGATTATGTGTGTGTGTGTGTGTGTGTGCTGGATGATGGGGGGGATGCATTTGCTTTTTAACCATTATGTGTTTGTTTTTTTTTACTTTATTCCCCCCTCCCTGCTTCTTACCTTGTCAGGGAGGGGGGAGATCGCCTGGTGGTCCGGTGGAGGGAAGCAGCCGCTGCACACAGGGGCCATCACACGCGGTGTTCTTCTCCAGCTCTAACTCTCGCGAGACTCGCCTGTGCGGAGCGTTGCCATGGTAACCCGTGGCAACGCTCTGACAGCCGCGGGTCTCGCGAGAGTTAGAGCTGGAGAAAAACACAGCGTGTGATGGCCCCTGTGTGCAGTTAGCAGGGCAGGTCCTGCAGGACTGGGAACGGGAACGGCGTTCCTGCTTTGGAAAAAGTGCAGGAACGCCGTTCCCATGCGTTCCTGCAGGACTCGAGCCCTGTTTGTTTATATTAACTTTCTTTAGTTGCTGCATCACCTTGTCTTGAGTAAACCAATTACAATTATTCTGCAAGTTTTTAGTAGCAATCATTTGCACATCTAATGCCATGGGTTTTCCTTAATATATACGGAGGAGAAATAGTTATTTAAAATCGCTGCATTTTCCTGGTCTTCATTAACCAACACCCCCATTCCAGTTTTTAGTGTACTTACACTTTAATTTTTAGTTTTTTAAATAATTTATGTACTTAAAGAATGCTATGGGGTTGGTTTTGCTCTCTTTGGCTATCATTTGTTTATTTTGAAGTTTAGCGAATCTAATCGCCTTTTTGCACGCATTATTGGCTTCCTTATATCTTTTTATAGGATACATTTGATTTGTCCGATTTAAATGCTTTAAATGCCCTTTTCTTATTTTTAATCTATTGTTTTACTTCTCTACTAAGCCACATTGGTTTCAATTTGTTTCTTTTATAGTTATTGCCAAATGGTACATACTGAGAAATGTACCTTTCTAATATTTGTTGGAAGATTTTCCATTTATCCTCAGTGTTCTTCACTAAAGAGATTCACTAAAGAGTCAATATATTGTAACGCTGCCCTTAACTTATAGGAATTGGCCTTTTTAAAATGATATGTTTTAGTATACCCCATGTGCTTTTGTTTTTTTGAGTTTATTTCAAAGGAAACTATATTGTGATCACTATTTCCCAGCAACAGGGAGCGCAAGCTGGGAAATTAGTGCAGAGGGATCCCAACAGCTCCTTTGCTGGCCCTCACCTCAGGCACCTGTCGTGCAGGACACCTGAGCAAGATCCCAGTAGGCAGGTGCTTGTTAAGGTGGGAAGGGATGTACTTGTGCACACCTCGACTGTCACCTGGTGTGGTCAGTCTCTGGCCTCCTTAGTTTGCCACTGACACATACACAGATGCACACAGCAAGATTTATGCACACCAACTGCACTGCGGGCTATACTTGGTGGGCTGTTCCATCCCTCACATGCAACTTCTTTTGAGCACTGGGAGAAAGTGATCTGACATTGCTTCTTCCCACTGCAGTTATGCCAAAGATGAAATGGGCAGTCTGTATAGACAAGTAAAGGAGTCCAAGCCATCACTGATCCACAGTATAGACCCCTAGAATACGATTTTTCAGGACCATACCACCTTCTTTATGAATATAGGCACTCTGATGACCAGTATTAAAAAGTATATACTTTATTACATATAAGAAATAAAAAGATTAAGATACCAATTCTATACATTAAGAGTCCTTTTTCAAGTCCCAGAAATGCGTTTTGCTGTTTATGAACATGTATATAAAACGTTAAGAAAAAACAGAGAGACTTAGGATCAGAGTTCTATTTTCAAAGATTGGGCACCCAAGTATGGGCTATGTGGGGATACCACAGCGGTGTGTGTTGCAATCTTTTCGAGACACAGAGGAGGCTGGGCTGGCTTACCTATGCTTTTGGAGATCCCTTGCTGGGGGAGTGTATGTATATAAACCTGTTTCACTCAATAAAGTGTTTATTTTCACCCTTCATCAAGTCTTGGCTGATGTTTGGGTTAGAGCTATAACCACCAACTATTTTGCAGGATCAAGGAGGGGTACTTAGTGGAGGTACTTAGCTCTGCTACAGATAATATTTTTTTATTCTTTATTTGTGAATAGGCATTCGTGTGGAGAGACAGACATCATATATAATCTTTAGTACAACAAGAGTTAACAAAATAGAACATAGGTCCATATAATATGTTGCACGATGTTAGAATTTTTATGTGGATATGTGTTGCACACAAGCAATATATTTTGTAACCACTTATTGTGCTATCGTCCCTTCCCCCCGATCCCATTTCACATTTCCTATATTTTAACTTTTAATGACCATTCTTATTTCCTAGGTAGGCCTCAGGAAGTGGGTGGTTTTTCGTGAGTCTAAGTGTGGTTTTGACATCTATTTTCATATGACGGTGCACTGAGTTTCCACATTCCCATCGGTCATTGGGTCTCGACAACTTGAGTTATGCCTGCTATTAGTATGAGAGATAGGTTAAGGAACCTTAGTATGCCATATTTGTGGTCACTTGCACAAGAGTGCGACTCTTGTCCACTTCCTCAGGGTGTGTCTTGTCTAGAAGATGTCCCCTAAGTGTGGGATAGAGTAGAATAGAACATAAGAGAATATAGAAAAGAGAGAGGAGTAGTTTGAGAATTTGGTTCCTGGCAGGAGAGTGGCACGGGCGGACGACAAGATGGAGAGACACAAGAGGGCAGGCCAGCGGCGACCGACGACGGAAAGATGCTTCCTAGGATGCCCCAGATTCCCGGGGACCTCCCATGTGTGCTCATTTTGTTAGTTTAGTGTGATGTATTATAAGCCGGGTATGAGCTAAAGCATGTCTGCCTGCTAGTATGATTTTGTGGAGTAGTGCTTGTACCGCCTTAATCAGCGTCTTCTTGGGGTGTTAAGGTACTTGATTTTAAGGGTCATTGGGGTAAGGTTGGGGACACGCCTGTAGTGGTAATTGCGTGGTAATTGCTATACTAGGGCCCTCAAGTACGGTACGCCCCGCCGACCCGACCTTACGCGCCCCCCCGGGACGAGGATTCCCAGCTCCCCGCCTGCGACTTCCCAAGAAAAAGTTATAGACACATTTCCCACTGAAGTTACGGCGCTCTCTGATTACATGCCACGTGTGCCGGAACTTCAGTGGATTACTGTACTGCATACATTGCGGCAGTGCTGTGGGCGGGCACCAGACCCTCAATGTCTGATTATCTGGGTGCTGCAGCGGTGTAGGAAACAGAGCCCCTGATGAAGTAGGCAGACAGGAGCAGGACAGGAGTCTAGGGGTCAGTTTAGACTCCACTCCAGTCAGAAGCCACATCACTGCGAATACAACAAAGGTAAGTGTCATTTGTGGCACTGCACCACCAGAACACACAATGCACCCCTAGCACACACACACAGACACACTGCATCCCCAGCAGACACACACTGCATCCTGTCAGGGTATCTACACTGGCAGACATTTTGTGTTAAGATAGAAATTAAAAATTTATACTGTCAACACCATCAGAACAGATGTGACTCAATTTTGTAACAGAATACAAAAAGACACATTTATTTCTCTTTATACTCTATTCAGCATTGAGCAGAGGAATGCGTCTAATATACGAAACAACCCAGAAACACACACATATATCCACGTATAACTATAATTGTTTAATTATATGTAAATGGTAATAGTTAATAATATTAGAATAGTCATGGATATAATATCAATGAAGAAATGTCATATTATTTACTAACATTAGTGAAATATGTCTAATAGACGTGTAATAGACATGTAAAAATCACATGTGTATTATTACTAAGTGCTACACACAGTTTCACACAAGAAAACCAGACAAAGAATGACAGATAACACTAAAGTAATTAATTTACTTTTTAAATATTAAGGATCTGATACAAAGTTCCATTGTAAGGAAGGGTGAAATTAAGGCTACACATATCAGAAACTAATTTAATGGCACCAAACCAGACAGTATGTCTAGTAAAAACCAAAGAAAATACTTTGAAGTTTGACAGCTTTTTTGACGAATAGTTATTATAAAGATAGCCAAGATGACCTCAAACGCATGCGAACTTTAGTTAACCCATTATACAAAATAGTAAATGGACCCCCTGACAAGAATTTTCTGTGATGTAATTGTGCCATCTACTGACCAATATCTAGATGATAGTCTGTAGGGAAGACACGCCCACCTTACTCTATTGGTGACTGTCAACTAGTGACGTATAACGAAATTCTCCTTTAAAAATTAAGGACAAAGGAGAGAAACACACTCTCTGGGGATGGGACATCGAACATCTAAGATATGACATCTGGATTAGGAAGGAGGACACATCTTACTTTCTCTCTCTCTCTTCCAGTTAATTCTGGAACTTTGAAAAATCCTAACACTTGTCTCTCCAACTGAAAACTTTCCTATTTCCCACAATTCTCATTCATACTTGCATTCACCACTTTGATGGAATACATCTCCAAGCCTGAAAGAAATTATACAAAAAAGAAGCTAATAATTATGTTGTTTTTTATTTAAAGGGACACTATAGTCACCAGAACAACTACAGCTTAATGTAGCTGGTGAGTATAATGGCACCCTTCAGGTATTTTCATGTATACACTGCCTTTTCAGAAAGGCAGTGTTTACATTGTCCCTAGGGACACCTCCAAGTGGCCACTGGAGGGGCTTCCTGGCTCAGGGCTGCACGGTAAGCAGCCCTGCCATTCAGCATCCCCACGCTCTGCATGGAGATGCTGAATTTATTGCATTGATTAGTGCATCTCTATGAGGAGGCCCTGTTTGGCCAAATGGCATTTGGCCCCGCCCCGTGCCGATTTTAGCCAATCCAATGCTTTCCCTAGGGTGGGGAGGCAAGCCACCTGAATGGTGGGTTAAACACTATAGGGTCAGGAATACATGTTTGTGTTCCTGACCCTATAGTGATCCTTTAATTTAAATTAACTAACATTTTCATAAAAGCTGAATATATCTGGGTGAATGTTGGTCAGGTTTCTAACTCAGAAATCATAATTATTAAGGAATATATGGTTATAAAAATTCCATTGCTGCAGGTGAAATAATTAAAACATATATATTCACTGGTAATTTGCCAAAATTAGAACACTGAATTTTTACCCAGAGATATTGACTTATTCTAAATTAAGTATAGTAATCTTTAATTAGGAAAGTTAGAATTCTCCAAACGTAAAATCTGGTTAGAATTATTCTTATGGTTATTGGATGAAAAAGGAATGGTTAACTGATCTGGTATTAGAAAGATGATATTGTCAATTGCAATATAAAAGGGTATATTGTCTATAAGAGTTGTAGCCAATAGTGAGGAGTTAAGACTGTCAGTCCAAAAATCTTTTTTTATTGCTGTGTGCTGCGCTGTTGTGAGACACACTGTGAAAAGTTCTGTGTAAAGCTTGCCTCGTTGATTTCAAAGTGTCCTGTCGTAAATCTTGTTAAAAACTGCATACATGTCGATATAAAGTTGCTAGATTGAACTGTGTTCAATCTAGCATCTGTAAACTGTGTTAAACTGTTGCCATATTGTATACATTTGTTGTACCTAATTCATTGATTGTCACACATGTTGTTTATTATTATTATTATTATTATTATTGTCACAATAAAATATATTTTTATAATTAGTTTGTGATTAATGTGTGAAATAACAGTGCCACTATATCAATTTTTGATATAATACAAATTATTAAATATTTTTTGATCATTTTTCTGAAAGTATTTTAATATTTATCACCCCATAAATATCCTCACAATCCCCAGCACAGATACATATACACACTGTATCCCCAGAACACAGAAACACAGTGCATCCCCAGTACAGACACACTGCATCACCAGCAACCACACAAACATACTGCACCCCCAGCACACACTATCCATCACCAGCAACCACACACACTGCATCCCTAGCACACAGACACACACAGCATCTCCAGTAAGCACACAGAGACACACACTGCACCCCCAGAACACACCTCATTCCCTGCACAGACACAGATCCCCCTCTCCCCCCCCCCCCCCGCCCCCTCCAGGATCCCCTGCACACACACACACACACACTGTATCCCCAGCACATGCACAGACACGCTACATCCCTACACAAGACACTGTATTCACTACACATACTGTATAACACAGTGGATGTGAGCGTGTTTTGGTGGGCGTGGTTTTGGTAGAGAGGGGCAGCATTTCATACTTGGACCAGACAGCACAATCTCTTGGGCCAACACTGACTCTAATGAACCCCTAAAAGAAATCTACATGATTTTAAGAAACATAGATCATTTCAAACAAACTTAGTTGCATGCTGGTAAGTAGAAGTATAGATCAGGGTGTTACAGTGGATGTGCCAGAGTGTTTGTTATGGTTCCATGTAATAGGTTAGTGTTTAGACTAAAATTATTTGGTGTAAATTAAAATTCTTGTAGAACATTGACTTAATGATAGAGCACAGACAGTTGTTATTAATGGTCACCAAGCTCGACAAAAGTGGAAAGTGTTTTTTCTCAGTGTTCTGTTCTTGGACTGCGTGTATTCAATATATTTTTATATTTTTAAATGACCTTGAAATAGGCATTGAAAGTATGTGTCAGTGTTTGCAGATGACACAAAAATATGTAAGGATTTTACTTTGTTGCAGATGGATTTAGATAGATTAGGGTACTGGGCACTCAAATGGCAGATTACATTCAATGTAAATAACTGCAGTTATGCACTTCAGGCTGAAGAATGCACAAACAATTTACACCCTAAATTAAAGTGATTTAGGGATAACAAAAAATGAAATGGATTTGGGAATTGTTATAGACAAAAAACTAAACAACAATGTGCAATGTCAATCAGCAGTTGCTAAGGTCCGTAAGTAAATGTCATGCATAAAAATGGGAATTATATTCGAGATAAAAATATAAATTTGTCTCTTTTTAACCCCTTCCCGACCGCAGACATACCAGGAACGTCCGACAAAAAACTTTCCTTAAGGACCTCGGACATACCTGGTATGTCTGCGGCTATTTTGAGCGCTGGAAGCGATCATGATCTTATGGTATTACATGATGCCTCGATATCAAGGCATCATGCAATACCCCCCCTACATTGCCGGGGACCCGATCACTTCCGGGTTTGCCGCACGTGGCGCCCGGCAGTGTATGGAGAGCATCTGAAGCTCTAATGTTTACTGAGTGCCTCGAGGGGTCGAGGCACTCAGTAACCGTTTTAGAAAAAAATTAAATTGACAAAAAAAAAATGTGAAAAAAAATTAACCACTACCCTCCCCCGCCCCATGTACTTACCGATCGCCGCATTCCCCCGCCGGCGATTGGTCTTCTTTGGGGAGACTCTCTGGACTGAGCCCAGAGAGTCCCCCCTCTCCAATTTAGGACCGCAAGGGGCCATGTGACCGCTCTAAAAGATGGGAAGTGAATAGCTTAAAAAATGTCCCAAATGGGACATGGGTGCATGATTGGAAAACTGGAATGCGCACCCTCCAAATAAGGTCTTTTAGCCCCCAGAGAACCCGACACACCTATACATGGGTGGTATCCCTGTACTCAGGAGATGATGCTGAACACATATTGGGGTGTTCTTTGGCAGTAACCCTTAAAGTTCTCAGTACATATATTCTTAAATTGCTATGTGTCTCAAAAAAATCAACCAATTAATTGTATGGCAGAACTGTAATGCAACCAAAAAAATGTTTACATGTTGCTAATATTTTGGCAAAGGAGATTCAGGTAAGATGTAAGAATATCTATGTAGGAAGAAAATATTAGGGCTATTACCACAGAAGTCTACAAGAGTATTTAGAAGAGAGACAGCATTATGGATGAGGACAAAGGAGTGGCCTAAAAATGAAAAGGAATAATGAACATAATAAAAAATAAATAATTAGTAAAAAAAAATGCAAGATAATAAAATAAAAATAAAGATATAAAAAAATAATTAAAAATAATAAATAAATAAAAAAGAGATAAAAAGTAATAATAAATACAAATAAAAATTCCTTAAAAGTTCAAACGAAGTTTAGAGATTATCGTGTATCCAAAAAAGAATTGAAGGAGACGTATTCATTGAGGCCTTTCGGTTGCACTGTATCCAATGTCCTGATCCAGTAGGTTTCACGTTGAAGAATTCTAGATTTGTCACCTCCTCTAGATAGTGGGGGCGATCGTTCTTCTTCTTTGGGGGGACTCTCTGGACTGAGCCCAGAGAGTCCCCCCTCTCCAATTTAGGACCCCAGGGGGCCATGTGACCGCTCTAAAAGAGCAGTAACATGGCCCCCATATGTGTCCATTGTGCTGCCAGCAGCGGGACTGCCTGAACTGACAGGCAGTCCCCCTGCTGGTGGAAAAGTTAAAATAAAGTTAAAAAAAAATTAATAGTTAAATTTAAAAAAAGTGTATATATATGTATATATGAGATATAGATATACATACATATATATCTTATATATAATGTCATAACGTTGTGTGTGTGTAAATATATAACGTTATATTAATATAAAAATACACAGTAAAATTACACACGTGTGTGTGTGTGTATATATATATATATATAATATATAATTTTATATATTATGTATATATATATTCATGACAATTAAAAATAAACTGTAAAAATAATTTAAAAAAATTATGTATATCAATGTCATTTTATTCTCACTGTATTTTGATAAAAAAAATAATATATATATATATATATATCTCAAAATACACTTAGAATTAAATTATATAATTTCCCCTTAACGACCGAGGACAAACTAGGTACGTCCAACAAAAACTGTCGTTAAGGACGTACGCGACAGGACGTCCGCGATAGGAGCCCTGCACCGACTATCTGCATCGATCACGGTCGGGGAGGTCTGCCAGTGACCCCAGCAGTCCCCCTACAGCAGCTCCGGCCACCCCGGCCCTCCATGGCCATGTGATCACCATGATCACATCACCACAATAGGACTCTAGGAGCTGCCAGCAGGGGGACTGTCTGAGCTGTCAGGCAGTCCCCCCGACTGCTAAAAAAAATAAATAAAAATAAATATATTATACAGGTGGTCCTCATTTAGCGACCTACCTGTTTTACTACGGCTCGCGCTTACAACCAGGCGTTAGTGCAAGCCGCCATGGGGATTCCCTGCTCTGGTGCATATGTATATGTTCGGGAAACTTCCCTGAACATAGATGAGAGGGATTCCCTGCTCTGCTGCGTACGTCTATGTTCGGGGAAGTGTACCCGAACATAGACAAATGCACCAGAGCAGGGAATCCCTTAACTCCTCACTTACCAACCGATTTGTTCTACGACCAGGTCATAGGAAAGGAACCTGGTCGATAAGTGAGGGGAATGTCTATATTATATATGTGTAATATATTATAAAATAATTAAACAATTTTTTTTATAATTCTTTATTTTTGTAGTGCAGATAATAACATACGGCTTGTCATGCCCCAATAGCAATTGACAAGAGAGTCAGGATACATAATGTACAAGCAATAAGGCATTGAATTTAAGATGCACCATTTTTTTTTTTTTAAAGTAAATATATCAGGATTATAAACATGCTTTTTTAAAACTCTCTCGTAACAAGCTAGGTACATGTCATATCTACATCTGTCATAAGAAACTCTTAAGTGAATAGTAACAGTAACTTTAATCTGATCAGATCTAGTAGTATTACAATAGTACAATGCTTATTTCTCAGAGTAGTTAATGCAATTAATGACTATAGCCTAGGCATTGGGTTATCTAGCATGTCTAGGGTATTTATGATAAGGCATCTTCGCTGAAGCAGGCGTGATTGCATTTTGATTCTTTCCACCCCGGGTGACCCACAGTCCAGCAAGGTGATAGGCGGTGGTTTTGTGTCAGGGGACCCTATTGGGTAGCTTAAAAGTGGCAGAAGGGTAAGGGCCCGGGAACCGCTGTGTTAGACATAGTGAAAGTCCCCTAGTGGTGTACTTGCGGTTCCTTCCTCATGGTGTCCATGTGTGTCTTGCGCGGTACCGCTAGAGATTCAGTATGTGGATCTAGGTCGTTGGGTCACTGTTTCCTCTGTGACTTGGGCCAGTGTTGGTGTTTAGGCGATTGGTTGCTTGTGGTGCTATTAAAATAATTAAACAATTTTATAATATATTATACATATATAATGCATCTATATGATTTAATTATAAGTGTACTTTGATAATACCGTGGGTTGTCTACATTTGAAAATGGTATACCATTATGGGGCTATTTCACCTTCCTGGGCTACCATATGGTCTCAAAAGGCAATAAAGGTCCATCAAACCAATCTTGAAAACTAGATCGGGCAAGCCCTATATTGACCCTGTAACTTTCCAAAACCCCATAAAACCTTTACATTGGGGGCACTGTTGTACTCGGGAGATGTTGCTGAACACATATTGGGGGTTTCTTTGTCAGTAACACATAAACAGAACTAAAAAGCCATGCCTAAAGTACAATGTGAGAGAAAAATAACAAAAAAAACACTATCCAAAAGTTTGACAAAGGCTGGTGGTAGAATTAGTGCATGGGATGTGTTAAAATACCACAATTTGAAATACCCTAGGGTGTCTACTTTTAAAAACTATATGGTTTGATAGGGGTAAATTTATATTGTCCGGCTTCAAAAATGTCCCAAATGGGACATGGGTGCATGATGACTAACTGAAAATTCCAAGTTTGTTAACTGGAATGCGCACCCTCCAAATAAGGTCTTTTAGCCCCCAGAGAACCTGACACACCTATACATGGGTGGTATCCCTGTCTCAGGAGATGATGCTGAACACATATTGGGGTGTTCTTTGGCAGTAACCGTTAAAGTTCTCAGTACATATATTCTTAACCCCTTAAGGACCAAACGTCTGGAATAAAAGGGAATCATGACATGTCACGTGTCCTTAAGAAGTTTAACTGCTATGTGTCTCAAAAAAAATCACCAATTATTATTATTTTTTTTAATTTGGCATATATTGGTGGTAAAATGGCTGCATGAAAAGATTCAAAATACCCCAGGTTTAACCCTTTAAGACCGGACCTCCTCAGAATGAGGAGGAACTGCACAGATAAAGAAGTATATGAAACTCAAGCAAATACGATGGAAGAAAGATCTGAAGTAATTCCGTTTGTATGCAATTACTACAAAAGTAGTCACAAGATTAAAAAGATTTTCAGTAAATTTTGGCCGGTCCTAAGAAGTGACAACCTTCTCAATACAATTTTACTGGAGAAACCCCAAATAGTATATAGAGGAGCACCAAACCTTAAAAAGATTCTAGTCCGCAATCATATTAAAAAAAAAGGTCCAAAAACTGGTTTCTTTGGTTGTGGGGTATGTTTGGCGTGCAGGAATACTTATAACACAAAGAGGCACATAACTAATTTCCAAGACCCTCACGCACACAACAAAAAATATAAAATCAAGGAACTGATCACGTGTCACACCAAAATTGTGGTTTATGCCCTTAGATGTCCCTGTAACCTCATGTGTATATAGGTAGAACCAAACGTCCCCTCCACACAAGAATTGAGGAACACACACAGAACATCAAAAAGGGATATGAGAAACATAATGTGTCTTTACACTATAAAACACATCACAATAACAACCCACAGTCATTGGAACTTTTGGGGATCCAGAAAGTGTGCACAAATTGGAGGGGAGCAGATATAGTCAAAGATTTGTGTAAAGCCGAGATGAGGTGGATTTCTAATTTGGATACTATTACCCCTCGTGGACTTAATGTGGATTTTGAATTATGCCACTTTTAATGAATATTTTATAATGTTTATAATTTTTACTGAATTCCAATATTTTGTTATCTATACATATAATTTTATATATTTTTTTTATATTTGTTAATCTTTTTTACACCTCATTCTCCAGAATATTCACTAAATAAAGTGAAAATATTTTTGGACCAGAAAATATTTTACTATAAAACCGATATGATATGGATTAGTGCAATTAAAATTAAAAAAATGTTTTTCTTTTGAAAACCGCTATATAAGAAATTAACAAATTTTGATTTTTTCCTAATTCTTCTCTGTGTTTTAATGATGTTTCTGATGATAAATGTCCTGAATGCGTTGATCTGGACAATTTCCCCTTTGTTTATATTTTATATCTTATATTTTATGGTATATTCTTTTGTTTATAATTTCTTGCTTTCACTTTTGCCTTTTATGATATATGGGCTTATTTAGAACTGTATATTTGTATAAATAGATGGCGCCATATGAGCGCAAAGAATGATGGGGTTTGTAGTCTCTCCCATTAACACAAACAGGGAGATGTAAACGAAAGCCCAGTAACGTCATCTCAGCCATTCGTACAGACGAACAGGTTCAGAGTAGAAGGACTTACGGTAATCACCAGGTTACTGTTGCTACCTTAAAGGCACAGCAAGTGAATACATTCAGAGCCATAGCGTTGAAAAGGCTCCCGACTTGTGAGCATTCATGACGTCTTATTAAATGCTTTCCTATGGGGACTATCTGATGCTGGAGGTCCGTGAGGACTTCCAGCATCCGATAACAGACCAAAGGTCTGTTTAGATTCCAGAAGCGCCCCCCGTGGCTGTCTGTTAGACAGCCACAGAGGGCAGACTTAGAGCTGCAATGTAAGCATTGCAGTTCTCTGGCACTGGAATGTTTTATATTGCAGCACTGAGTGCAAAAGTGTCACAGCTCCCAGACTACTTCAATTAGCTGAAGTGGTTTGGGTGCCTACAGTGTCCCTTTAACAACTAGGGCTGATACATGAATGGGGCCATTTCTGATAACTTAATATATTCTTTAAGTATGATTAAGGGACACATTTTCAGCAGACAGTGCTTTGTGGACACTCTGTTAGCCTTTAACCCCTTCACGATCGATGACGGTTCAGGACCGTCATCGGAAAAATCCCCTTGAGGACTGTCCTGAACCGTCATAACGGTAAGATGTACTTACCCGATCGGCATTGCTCCCGGTGTAGGGAGACTGCCTGACAGCCCAGGCAGCCTCCCCGCGGCCACGTGATCGCTCAACAGAGCGGTCACATGGTCACAATAGGTGTCCAAGTGTCTGCCTGCAGGGGGACTGTCTGTGCTGACAGGCAGTCTCCCTGCATTTGTTAAAAAAAAAATGTTAATAAAAAAGATATTATATATATATATATATATATATATATATATATATATATATATATATATATATATATATATATATAAAAAGATATATAGACATATTATATAGATATAATAAATGTCTATATATCATATATATATATATATATATATATATATGATATATAGACATTTATTATATCTATATAATATGTCTATATATCTTTTTATATATATATATATATATATATATATATATATAGTCATACTAAGTGTATTTTTATATTAATAATATACGTATATTATTATAAAAATACTTAAATTACACGTGTGTGTGTATATATATATATATATATATATATATATATATAATAATATAGTCCAATGCTTGCACTCCTGTAAAGATGTAGGTATAGCCCGGTGCTTGTCAGCAAACTTTATAAAGATCAAAGGTAGGAAAAGCACTCCAAGGACTTCTTTCAATGTAGAAAATAAGTAAATTTTATTCGGCAACTGCCATAAAAACTTCAACGTTTCAGTCCTGTGTCAGGACTTTCGTCAGGATACGAAAAGTCCTGACACAGGACTGAAACGTTGAAGTTTTTATGGCAGTTGCCGAATAAAATTTACTTATTTTCTACATTGAAAGAAGTCCTTGGAGTGCTTTTCCTACCTTTGATCTTTATATATATATAATAATGATATATATTGTATTTATGTATTGTTATAAAATACAAATAATAAGTAAATTAAAAAACGTAAAAATAATAAAAAAATATATATTGGGGGCGGAGCCAGCTGAGGAACAGAGCGGACACATTTCCCCGAGCTCCGAGCATAGTTTGCTTAAACACCAAATATCACAGTGAAAACAGTCATTTCTGAAGACAAAACCCTTCATCAGTGGTGGAGAAGGGAGAATGGGACGAAAAAACTAAAAAATCTAAGGGTGATCGGACTTCGACAAGCCGAGACATCGGTGAACTCCTGCGGGGTGCCCAAAGTGCTGCATGGGACAAGATGGTGCTGGAGGGAGATGAGTCCTCTTACTCATCGGGAGACAACCCGCTTGACATGGGAGAGGAGCTACCCCACGATGTGCCCAAGAGACCCACAGTCAAACAGCATACCCCGGCTGAACCGGTAACAGCCGCCCAGCTAAAAGACATGCTTGCTGAGCTGAGGGCGAACATAGCAGCAGACATGACCTACTTCAAAACGGCTGTTGAAAGTGCCACCTCACGGATCACACTCATGGAGGCCACAACGAGCACCCAGGACTCCAGACTCACCGTGGTGGAAAGCCAAATCGCAGAAATTATGAAGCTGCAACTGACTACCACCGACAGGGTGGATGCCATGGAGGACCAAAAAAGGAGATACAACATTAAAATCCGCAGAATCCCAGACTCAATAGTCCTGACTGACTTACCACACTATATCCGCAGGCTGCTTAACACGTTGCTGCCACCCAAGCAGGCCAAAGCGGTGAGATTAGATGGCCTATTCCGCCTGCCAAAACCACCCACGGCGCCTCATCATCCGATTTCAGTCGATGTCCAATAAGGCCCTCCTGCTCACAGCTACAAGGGGAAAGAACATTTCGTACCGCTGGGGGAACAGCTAAACAGCTACTGTTCACCCACATGAACATTGGCAAGGAGTTACGCGGAATTAGAAGCTCTCATGCACAAGAATGGTATCGCAGGAATGCAGAGTGTGGACGGCTCAGGACTTACACACTTAGACCCCTATGCCATCGAGGAATTCATACCCCGCACGGCAAGATGCCCAGGACCGGAGAGACTGACCTGAGGGCTATAGTCCGTTAGACCGCCCTTATTTTGCCTACTGGATGACTGGGTCCCTTCCAGCCCCACCACCGGTGAACACTTGGACACATGACCTACCAGGCTCATTTGAACTTTCCCTCTGTTCCCAAGCCGAATAAGTTTATAATGTTGCTTTCTCATTTTATCTTGGTTAACTGTCTTAATTTTGTTTCCCTGACAACTAACATACCCAAGCCGACGTGGCCATTCCATACAAAAGGATTGATCCTGTTGGCACACTCACCCTTAGAACTCCTAGGCATGGGCACTAAGCAACCCCCCCCCCCCCTTCCTGCCCTCGATAACTTAGCGAGGCACAGATCGAGACTTGCTGCCGATACCAGGAGGGAGGTCACTCCCAACAGGGACATCCATGACCCACAGACTTGTCAACATATACGCACCCTGGGGACAACACTAGACGAATCCCGCTCCTAAATCGCTCTCCCCTACTTACCTCAGTTTTCACTTAGTCTGCCTTACATTCAATAGCCCAATGTATAAATTTTCTCATGCCTAGCTAACACATGAGACGTCTCTCTGACCAATTCTTGGGCCCAAACATCTACTGTACAAGACTATGACCGCCAAGTGCTGTCAAGCTGGCTGAGACCATCACACAATTGAACTACTCTATGCTTATTTCGACTTTCAAAAAACAAAACAGTGCAGTATGCATAACCTTATATGTTTACTGAATGTATATCACGGAATATGAATGTACTTGCCATTACAATTTGTGTACCCCCTACTGCACTGTCAAAAATAAAGAATAAAAAAAAAAAAATTATATATGACATTTTATTCTAACTGTATTTTGAGAATGTTTTTATATATATATATATAAATTATTTATACATCTATGTATATATAAATCAATCAAAATATTACGAAATATATACAAAATGACATAAATAATTTCATAAATATACACGTAGGCTTCAAATATCTAAAAATGTGTATAGATTTAAATTCTACGTGCGTATTTATGTAATATTTTTACATAATTAAGTAATTTTATTGATTGCAATTTGAGGAACCTGCCGGACAACCCAGGCCGAAAGTCCAGAGAATTTAGTTTGCTAGCACTGTATTTAACCCTGTAACTTATTATGACACCCTAAAACCTGTACATGGGGGGATACTGTTTTACTCGGGAGACTTTGCTGAACACAAATGTTAGTGATTCAAAACAGTAAAATATATCACAGCGATGATATTGTCAGTGAAAGTGACTTTTTTTTGCATTTTTCACACACACACACACACACACACACACACACACACACACACACACACACACACAGCACTTTCACTGATTATATAATTGTCGTGGTACGTTTTACTGTTTTGAAACACTAATATTTGTGTTCAGCAAAGTCTCCCGAGTATAACAGTACCCCCCCATGTACAGGTTTTATAGCATTTTTGAAAGTTACTGGGTCAAATATTTTTACATTGAAAATTGCCAGGATGGTTATTTTGCCTTTGAAAGTGTATGGTAGTCCAGGAATGAGAATTACCCCCATGATGGCATACCATTTGCAAAAGAAGACATCCCAAGGTATTGCAAATGGGGTATGTCCAGTCTTTTTTTAGTAGCCACCTAGTAACAAACACTGGCCAAAAATAGCGTTCAATTTAGTTTTTTACTTTTTTCACACAAACAAATATGAATGCTAACGTTGGCCAGTGTTTGTGACTAAGTGGCTACTAAAAAAGACTGGACATACCCCATATTGAATACCCTGGGTTGTCTACTTTAAAAAAAAAATATGTACATGTGGGGTGTGATTCAGAGATTTATGACAGATAATAGTGTTACAATGTCACTATTGATACATTTTAAAAATATATATTTAGAAACAGCAATTTCCTGTTTGTACTTATATCCCTATAACTTGCAAAAAAGCACGTAAACACTGGGTGTTTTTAAACTCAGGACAACATTTTTAATCTATTTAGCAGTTTTTTTCATTAGCTTTAGTAGGCAATTAACAGATTTTTCAAGCAAAAGTTTAAAAACATGCATTTTCTTCAATTTTTCACCATATTTTTAAAAACATTTTTTAAAGTAAATTATATGACATGATACAAATAATGGTATGTAAAGAAAGCCATTTTTGTCCTGAAAAAACAATATATAACTTGGGGGACGGGGCTTGACCGGCATGGCGGACGGTCGCAGCATGCAGGAGCTCCCTACTAACCTACGATGTCGAGCGATTTGCTGGGACTCCTGCCGCTCACATCATGCTCCAAACGGGTACCCATCTACCGCAGACGTCGGCTGGAAAGTCCCGAAGCGGAAAGCCGAGAAGCTGACAGGAAAAAGCCGGGTGGAACAGCTGCGGCCTAGCGGGGGCTGCGGGCGGGAGAATCGGCCGATCTCCCGTCCCTCTCCTCCCCTACTAACGGGTCCTCACAAAGTCCCGTCCCCCCCCCACAGGGCCGGGGGGGATATCCCGGTCCACCGCACACAGCATGGGACTACACCCAATCCGTATATGGGAGCCCAGACCGGCAGCAAGACAGATGGGGGAACGCCGGCCACGTGGAAGCCTGAGGGGGCACGGAGCGAGCTGGGATATGAGGCGAGATTGGACAGAATTTTCCAAAGCTTTTGGCGCAAACTGGAGGTACTAATGTCCCGTCCAGCCCAGACCCACCTGAGGGCCGAGGCCTCACACCACCAACGGCCTGATTCACGGCGACTCAGCGAGCAACCTCTCACTCACAGACCTCATACATGGCAGTGGCATGACACACGCCAGGCTAAGGCGGACGGCGAGAAGGGCCAACCGCGACCCCACAAGCCAAAGGTTCCTCAAACTCTAACCTATAGGCCTAACTCAGCCAGCAGTGTCCCAGTCAGGCCCAAAGTCTCACCTCAAGGCCCAAAGCATCACCTGCAACAGCGGGGGCGAGGTACTGTCACACTGCGACAAACCGCCCGACTACTCACTCACATACCAGAAGCCTCTACCATAGGCCGTCTACAACGCCTTCCCAGGCTGAAGACCGCATGGAGTCCGACTCCAGGACACCAACCACACCGCCGGAGGCTCGCCCGCCGCAGGCGGCGGCAGAACACCCGAGCCCAGCATGGCGCCCGACGAAGGGACGACCCGGCCTCTCTGAGTAACCGTGTCAGTGGGAAACTGGTGAAGGCCTTCATAACAACCTGGGGCCGGCCGACGGCCGACGCCAACTCGCACCGTGCCGTACCCCGGTGGCTCATTCATCACGACGGTGCCAACTTCCCCACCGTGCCCAGCAGAGGTATTGGCTGAACAGACCCCACTAACTGGCGGCCCCACCATCACGACTCTTAGCTGATAGCCGCAGGGCTCTAGCCTGAATGACCCCCATGGACTCTCCTTACTGGACTCCCACTTGTGCAGATGCCTCCCATTTTGCCTACTCGTATGACTTTATGTTGTTATTATTATTTTATTTTAAGCTCTGATACTACTAAAAAGTTTGACGTTAATGCAACGAATATTAAAGCGACAAAAGTTAGAGCGACAAAGCGACAAATGTTAGAGCGACAACTATTAGAGTGACAAATGTTAGAGTGACAAATGTTAGAGCGACAAAAGTTAGAGCGACAAAAGTTAGAGCGACAAATGTCAAAGCTACACGGGTTACAGCGACACATGTTACAGCAACACATGTTAAAGCGACTAAGGACAAAGCGACGAATGTAAAAGCGACAAATGTAAAAGCGACAAATGTAAAAGCGACAAATGTAAAAGCGACAAATGTAAAAGCGACAAATGTAAAAGCGACAAATGTTAGAGCGACAAATGTTAGAGCGACAAATGTTAGAGCGACAAATGTTAGAGCGACAAATGTTAAAGCGACAAATGATATCTGATCTCAACAAATACACATACTCTTTGCTATGGTAATTAGTCTGCATGCTACCATTCGGATCATATGATCCATATCTTGTACTCTCAGCACTAGGCCAACGACAAAATATTAAATAACAAAAAACCTGTTTAATACTACTGTTGTACCGTTTATAAAATGAGGCTGCTATTCTAGGGATTACATGTAACCATTGTACAATCAGTTATACATGTCTTACGTCATTCATGCATTAACCCCTTTTTTCTTTCTGTAATGAACCATCTTATGCCTCAATAAAAACAAAGATTGACAAAAAAAAAACAAAAAAAAAACAATATATAACTTGTATGAGAACAGTAAATGAGAGAGAGGAAAATTACAACTAAACACAAACACCACAAAAGTGTTAAAGCGGCACTGTCATGCCGAACTTACCTCAATCTCTTCCTCTTCTCCCCCTCTCTCGGGATCTGTTATTCTTTTCTTCCTGTCTTCTTTAGTTTTCTTAAAAATCATAAGACAAAGTAGGGACTCTTTGCCTTATGGAGGATTCCAACGCTTGACCAGCTCTGACGAGCCGAGGAGCAAAGTGTGCTTAATTTCCGCTGGTCAGAGCAATTTTCCCATGATCCCTAGCTTTCCTCCCTGTTCCCACAATGCTTCCTGTCAGTATTGCCGAACGTCCTGTCACTTAGACAGAACGCCGGCAAAACTGCCGAATTGCATCCTAACAGAATGAGAAGAGTTTCTCCATTCGTGTTAGGATGCAATTCGGTACTTTGTTCGTATCGGAATTTCATTCTAATGAATGAAACTCTGATCCTATTCATTGCTGCGGCTGCATCTTGCAGCCGCTTAGTAGATAGCTCCCTGATACCGTGGGAATTATCTACTAAAAGGCTGAAAGACCTAAATTGGTCGTTCAGCCAAATTTACTAATACTAAGTAAAGATTACTTAGTATTAGTAAATAATATGCCCCTACTCGCTATATCGCGAGTAGGGGCATGTGTAGTAAGCAGTGAGCAGCCTATAGCTGCTCACTGTAAAAAACAAAAAAAACTAAAGTTCTTTGGAATTTCCCCACGCTGTGTAAAATGACACAGAGCACTGTGATTGGATGGATTTCAAGCCATCCAATCACAGTGCTCTGTGTCATTTTACAAGCATGGGAAAGTTCTTTGGAATTTTCCCACGCTTGTAAAATGACACCGAGCACTGTGATTGGATGGCTTGACGTGTCCCACAGGGACTTCCTCTACCCACACAAAGATGGCGGCGCCCTGAATAAAGATCGGGGCAGAAAATAAAGAATAAAAAATAGGTAATGTGGGGGGGCTTAAGGGGCATTTGGGGGTGACTAGGGGGTCAATTGGATGTAGTGGAGGCGGGAGGGGGATTAAAAAAAAACAAAAAACTGGATTCGGCATGACAGTGCCGCTTTAAAAGAGCCCTGGTCCTTAACGTACAACATGGCCAAAACAGGCCGGTCCTGAAGGGGTTAAATACAATTTACCCTTTAATTAGATGTAACAATTCAAATATTTCTCCAACACGTAATTAGTCCACTTGCTGCCTCTGCCTGTGACAGTGAAAATCCAGGGGAAACACTTGTTTCTGACCAGGCTAGCATTCAGAGAAGAAATGGAAGCAACCTCTTGGTGTCCCTGTAGCGCTGTTCCTGCCTCCATGAAAGCGGATTCACAAGAGCTGATCCCATTTAAGCATGTCAGGCACCACAAACTGCCCCAGATACAGCCTGAGTCACTAAGCCCCTGTCCAAGAGTCATATCTGCAAAAGAAAATCAAAATATAATGTTCTTTTTATGATCATGTCCTCATGGTGAACAGGTAGACACAGGGCATTTGTGCCTTGTATTTAGTGAGTATCTTTCTGTAGAGGACTAAGGCCCCATGTGTTTGTTTGTTCGTTTGTTTGATTGTATGTCTACTTTGTGAAGAGGAGGGATGAGAACCCTTTAGTGATATTGCTACAAAGGATCCATGGAAAAGGAACTTGTAATGCTCCATGGCTGAGCTGCAGTGGAAACTTCTCATTCTTCTAATTCAATGTGTACATTAAGCCTGAATTATGCAGAAAAACACTTTGAAACTCCTTTGTTTTTTAAAAAATTCCACAGCCATTCAGAGATCCATACATAGTTAAAAAGGTAGAAACCATACCTTATAGTTAAATATTATATATAGTTTTGCAGAACCTGGTTATCATGTTTGTGATTCTCCTGACAGCAAATAAACTTCTCAAATTGTTTATGTTTTTTTGTTTGTCCTTTTCATTATTTAAGACTCTGTACGTTGAAAGTTTGGCAAAAGCCCAGGAAAGGATAAACCTCTTAAATGAAGATTGGCAAAAGCTTAGAATACAGCCAGTGCCGATGATGAAGCCTTCACATGGACTTCCTTTCTTAAAAAAGGTAAACCTTTTTTGGTGAACAATATGTGAAAATGCACAAGCATTAGTCTTAATATTTAAAAATCCTATAGTTATTGAGATTTCATTTATTGTTATTAATGAACCAGCAAGTATTGTATATTGTTTGTTTCTCATGTTATGTAACAAGCATGGATAATTAAAAAGACATTCAAGTCTAATTAAAACAAATTTGTAACATGTTTAAACATCAAAAATACAAACAACTACCTCTGTACATTCCTGATCAAACTATGGCAGCATTAACTTATAGTATAGAAATGCCCTCTTTGCATAAAAACACGCAGGCATGGTCCAAATGCTTTCTTGTTTAAATATATGAAGGGGAGAGAAATGTGAAAACTTTTCTTGGATCACATTAGTTTTAGTACCACTTGCAGGAAGACTTGGTCTATTTTATGTGCAATACAGTGCTAGTCTGGTTTTAGAAACCTATTTGTTCTCACCATCACTGGTGGACTGGTATAAATAGAATACTTTATTTCTGGTTTATATTTATATATTTTCCATAAGTGATACATTCTTGAATGGTGAAGAATTATTGCGTTCTGATTTACATTACAAACCAAGTCTATGGTAAATATAATTATTCATATATTTTTTATATTGTTATGTAAAATATTACGTGCTTGGGATCTATTGGCTAACTAGTGATTTTTATTTTCTTTTTGTATTTGCTTACTAGACCATTTTGAATAATTGTGGTTTAATAGCAGTTGAGCATTTGTTTAAATGCCATATCCTATTGCTGATTGCCATATCCTCGTGTTGATTGGCCACAGTCTTATTACTGCAGGGGCCTCCTCAGTCACCAGATATATGACCAACAGACCACATTTGGGACGTAGTGAAATGGGAGATTTGCAACATCCTACCCACTATATGGTGGTCATATACTGTAGCAAGTTAAATATATAAACATTAAATGTATACAATATTAAATGTACATAATATTCTTGCTTTCCATTCTTTGTTATAACTATTTCAAATGTACAAAATATTCTTGCTTTCCATTCTTTGTTATAACTATTACACTGGAGCTATTTAGTTAAATTGATTGTGCATGGTGTGAGGATTACATTCTAGAAGAGATTTATTTTTCTATTATTGTACTTTGCTTATAATAAACTATTATTTTTTTAAACTATTTTGTATGTAGTTGTTCTCTTAAACTGTACATTTCCCTTTATTATAAAAAAGTAATGTTTTGTGTAAATTATAGAATACCACCCATTTTACCCTCCTACATTACAGTGTTAAAAGCATATTAGTTCATTGAATTTCCATATGCACTTGACCTTATATGATGCCCGCCCAGTTGCTTTTGTAGAAATTCTATTATTTCAACATCATCATTTGAGTCCCATAAGGGATTTTTATGAAGATACCATATACAAGCAAAATACAACCTTAAAGGGACACTCTAAACACAAAATAACTTTAGCAGTTTTGGTGTATAGATCATGCCCCTGTAGTCTCCCTAGCTGAGATTCACACACTTCCTGAAAAAGAGTTTCACTATTTCACAGTGTATTTTAAAGGACACTATAGTCACCAGAACAACTACAGCTTAATGTAGTTGTTCTGGTGAGTATAATCATTGCCTTCAGGCATTTTCATGCAAACACTGCCTTTTCTCTGTTTACATTGTCCCTAGGGACACCTCCAAGTGGACACTCCTCAGATGGCCACTGGAGGTTCTTCCTGGCTTAGTGCTGCATAGTAGGCAGCACTGCCATTCAGCATCTCCACGCGCTGAATTTTCCTCATAGAGATGCATTGAGTCAAATGGTGGGTTAAACACTATAGGGTCAGGAATACGTTTGAGTTCCTGACCCTATAGTGTTCCTTTAATGTCATTTTTTTTGTTCTTTATTTAGAATCCAGTGCAATCCTTGTCATGTTATCTATACAAAACCGTTTCACAAGGCTAGTGTGCCAACACATTAGGATTTTATACATCTGTTTCTAAAGGTGAATACAGATAGAGACTTTTCCCGCTGCCTTTAACCCTCCTCTCACTTCACCCCTCCAAAGTTTCATTAAAATCTTTTTACCATTTCTGAGAATAAGGGGTACATACACTACCGCGGTTGCAGGGGTCGTTGCTGCGACTGGGTCAGTCATTGCGACTGGGTCAGTCACTCCAGGGGGCCCGGCCGCCCTGCGACCGTGGTGCCTGCCGGCTAAGTAACGCTTCCCCGGCCCGCGCGTTCAGGGGCCCATCGGGTGGCCCATGCTGTTAGGGCTACCTAATGCTATGTAATTCCAGGGGGCCCGGGGCAGCGCTGCAGCGCTTTAACAGGCGCGACCAGGCACCTTTTGATGAGGTCAGAGACCGGGAGGAAGTGACTGCCCCGGTTACTCCTCCCAGCTTACACCGGGAGCTGTGCGGGAGGAGGAAGGAGAGGAGGGAGTCAGAGTGGGAACTCTGACTCCCATCAGGCTGAGCCACTGGACCACAGGGCAAGTCTTCCTCCTGCACCTAAAAGGTAGGAAACAGGAGGGTGACTAAAACATTTTGTATGTGTCTGTATATGTGTGTGTTTGTATTTATGTGCGTGTGTTTGTGTATGCGTGTCTGTATGAATGTTTGTCTGTCTGTCTGTATGTGTGTGTATGTATGTGTCTCTGTGTGTGTGTCTTTATGTATTTGTGTGTTTGTTTGTGTGTGTGTGTGCCTGTATGCGTGTCTGTGTGTGTCTGCATGTTTATCTGTTTGCATGTGTGTGTGTGTGTGTGGGGCGAGGAATGTATGGGGCGGGGTGGTGGGGGTTAGACGTACGGGGGGTGGCTCAGGGCAATTTTCGCCCCTAAACTGGACAGAGGAGGGCTTGAAAGAAGAACAGGGGGCTAGGAATGATAGTCATCTTCACAGAGTGCACTCAACTGATATAGGAAATCCTGAAGAGTGCTAATGTGATAGGGTCAGCTCTTAGGTGAATACCCACATATTTTATAAAGACCGGTTTATTCGAAAACCAAAACACTTATAGATTAGTGCCATGTCTATAGGTACAAAAAAAAAAGTATATACAATAATCCTGGTTTTAATCATTGCCAAGGCGAGATGCTCAGATCACCCATGAACCAAGCAAACCAGAGGTATGAGGAGATGTTGTCATCCGGACACCTTAGCAAACCTTGTCAGGTGCTCTAACGCTACCTCCAGCTCTATTTGCAAAAAGTATTAACAGTGTTCACCTTGGTAACTGCAGAGATATACACTTGTCCCGGGGGTCTGTATGAGATTGCTTCAACCTAGCCTGATGTAATATAACAAAAACAATAAACGCATTTTAGCTGCAAATTCTGGAGATAGGTAAATGTACCAAAGTGTCTGCCCTTGCAGCATGGGTATTAGAGCAGAGTGACTGGGATTACCAGGCAGAGTCCAAACGGCATAGGATGAACAACCAAATTGAAATGAGAGAACCTGTAGAACTTGCAAATACACCATGGAGGGTAAAGTGTAGGAACTGTATCATAAGCAGCAGTATTGTTAACATGCGGCCACTTACTACTAAAGTCATGATCAGGGGCTAATGAGGTCTTGACGGGAATGCTGTGAGAAATACTGAAACCTGTGAAACATACCTAGTTGTATTCTTCCAGCGAGACAAATCCTCATCATAGAGCCAGTCCTCTAAAACAATAAGGCAACATTAAAAGAAAAAAAGGATGCTCTTATCAACTTGCAGATAAGGAAATGAGAGGTATGGGGCAGCTATTAAAGTAGAAAAGTGTTTTTTCCAGCCTTAAAGCACGGGGTTGGTATAGTGGCTCTGTTGGTGCTGGGGATGGTAGAGCAAAGTCCTGTATATGGGTTATGTCAAGTGCTTTGAAAAGCTTTACCAGGTCAGCTGCAGGCATCATCACTAGCATATTGCATTTATGAAAAGCCAAGAGCTTTAAAAGATTCAGGTGAATCTAATGTGATTCTCCTGAAGTAGGACAACCAGAGGCTTCCATAAGCTTCTCTGTTGGGGCAAAGGTCTTGATATACTTGTTGGTCAGAGTCTACAAAAGTGATTCATACAGCTAAAATTGTTTTCATGCTTACAGCATCCCTTTAAATAGTGACTTTTAAAAGAAAGCCACCAGATGTGATCAGTAAATTCTGGCTCATCCAGAGTTAAAGAAAAATATTGTCTCACTAAAACAGATATTTAAAGATATAATATGTGAAAAATAAAAGTGCAAATATAAATGACAAGACCCAGATTACCCTGATTTACATAACAAAATACAATAACATACTATTGTGATAAAAAAAGCCAAATAAGAATATGTCAAGGCAGTCAAACGCAATGACAGCCCAGAAAGAACAAACAGCTGGTAAGTCAAAGGTAAGAAAAGTTAGAATGTTACAATTTCTTGTATGAAACAGCTGCTAGATTGAAAATGTACTATAACTTTAAGCAACATTAGAAGATTAGACTTTTGCGATTACAGGGGGACACGTTAAAATCGCCATATTCAATATACAAATATATTCTTGTATGTTATTGTTATGGGTACATGGTATAATTATAAAGGCTTCTCTGCAAAATAACAAATTAACACAAATCACCCTTTTAAGAAAGGTTAGGTACATGTTACCTTTCAATAATGCATAAGGACAGCAGTATATTAATTTAATATATTTCTTTTTGTCTTTTTTTCCATCACAGAGCACAGTTGAAAGTATCTTCCCAGGATTCCCAGTTCAGAGCATATGCATGATGTCCTTGAACACTGTGGCTCTTGTTCCCATTATGTACTCTTGGTCTCCCCTGCAGCAAAACTTCATGGTATGTTCCTTTACACCCCTCCATTGAGAAGATACTTGAGAAACTATACTTGAAAGAGACACACATCTGAAAATGTCATTGAAAAAAGTCTTGGTACCTTTTCAGTTAATTGCCATGAACCTGGACAGCTGGTTCCTAATGCAAATCACTTTTGCACCTGGTTTACCACAGCAGCACTCTTAAGTTAAAACGTTACTCCAAGCACCATGACCACGTTCGTGAAAGAAAGTGGTCGTGGTGCCTGGAGTCTGTATGTGTACCGTTTGACTTTGAAACGCTGCACATATGGATTCCAACACCTCTGCTGCTGGAGGGGTAACTCCACCTCCAGCAGCATCATTGCAACAATTTTAACAATCATGCATGTGCATATAGTCAGTGTCTTTTGCTTTATGTCTGTACTAACTGTCATAGAGCTCATCAATGTCCACGTCATATACTCATCCACGTACACATGTAAGTAGTTTATTTTTTTTGTCAATCTTTCTTTTATTGAGGCATGCGTTAGAAGGGGTACAGAAAAAAAAAAGAGATGTTTTTCATACAGGTTGGGAGCATAATGGTATAATACAACATCTCCTATGAGTGACAGCCTCTTTTTATATTAATTAAGCGTTCCATAAGATTAATGACTGGTTTAGTGTAATAGTAATAAAATAGTAAACAGTGCTAGATATGTCTAACATGCCTGGTAACAATTATGCAAGTCGATAGCGATTGTGAAAGGCAAGGACCCAGGCATGCTGCTCTATACAACAATGTTAATGATAAAACATGCTTTCGCTACGGTTACATCACGTATTTAGTTACTGTGTTCTATGGATACCATGCAGTTACATGCTAAGTTTATGCAGAGGTAGTCTGTGGTATAGGGTTAGCTCTGCAGGGTTAACAAGGCTGCCTAAGCTATGAGATTAGTTGTATGGCTAAGAATGGTCCCTCAGGTGGATCCTGTAGTGGTCTGCATTTATTTTCAGTGTAACCTGCCAAAGGAATACAGCGCGGTTCTAACGTACAAGCAAATATTAGTGATAATAAAATTACCACAACAATACAACACCCAGTGTGACACTTATATGGATATACTTCCCAATAATTGTGTCTAGTAGTTACAGCGAAATTCTTTTCTTTAAGATCTACAAAAAATAAATTATGCCACACATAGTGAAATCTGTATAACAGTATTATCAGTATAAGAAGATATGAGATGTCAACTCACAAGTGTAGAGCTGTACCAGGTTCTAACGTAGGCTGCGGTAAGGGTAACATTTAAAGGACATCATTGTATCATGTATAAGTAGAACATAAAGAATAGCTAAATAGCTAAACAGAAAAATTATACCAGTAGAGCTCGTGGTGAGCGTGTCTGCAGGTGGAAGTCCAGCAAGGCGAGTCCATGCAGGCTGTGCTGGCCAGGTCCCCCATTGTCCTCAGCAGAGAATGTTGTTGGTGGGACTACCAATTCAGAAGGCTGGTTCAGCCTATGCCTGTGCTGGGTAGGTACGCAGCGTGGACAGGTAGAATGGAAAAGATGGCACCATCGTCCGGAGAAACGGGTGCAGCATGGTGAGAGTTAATGACAGCCGTCCTCCAGCCCCAGGTCTTCACAAAGGCCTGCACCTGTGATGAACCGACTCGGTTACTCATGGAGGCCGCCATGTGAAGCTTGGTTGTTCAGCCACCGCCAGCGGTGGGCAAGCCTCCAGCGATGTGGACGGTGTCTCGGAGTTTGACTCCATGTGGCCTTCGGCCTGGGAAGGCATTGTGGATGGCCCACGGTAGTAGCTTCCGGTAGGTGGTGGAAGCGTTGGGCGGTTTGTCGTGGCATATTAGTACCGTATCCTTGCCGCTGTGGGTGAGACTTTGGGCCGTTAGGTAAGTCTTTGGGTCTGGCTGGGTTCTTGCGGACTGAGCTTGGTAGTCTGGCTTGAGTTAGGGAGGCCTTCCACGTGTGGGGTCGTGGCTTATTATCCCTCCCGCTCTCTGCTTTAGTCTGGCGTGTTTTACCCCACTGCCATGTTGGAGCTCGCTTGTTTATGTGCTGTGGGTCAGGCAGTCGTTCGTGTGGGAGGCTGGCATTTGGGTGTGTTTGGGCCTGCTGATTCATCATTACCCCCAGTTTGTGCCAGAATTCTTAAAATATTCTCTCCAGCCTGGATTCGTATCCCATTTTGTCCACTGCTTCGCCGGGCGTCCACGTGGTGATTGTTCCCCACTCCGCTATGTGGCTATGATGGTCACCTGTGTGTGGGTCGTGACCAACCTCAAGCTGAGTGTGGTGGACCGGGATATCCCCCCTGGCCCCATGTGGGGGGAACGGGACTCTGCACGGTCTTGCTGGCAGGGGAGTCAAGGGACGAGAGGTCGGCCGCTTCACTCGCCCGTAGCCCCCGCTAGGCCGCAACTGCTCCACGCGTTTTTTGATGGTCGATATCCCAGCTTTCCTCATCCGGACACTCCAGCCGTCGTCTGCGTTAGGTAAGTCCTTGTTTGGGTCGATTTATGGACAGCAGGAGTCCCAGCAAGTCGCTTGAGAATGTAGTTTAGTAGGGCACTCCCCACTCCCCATGTAAGTAGTTTATGACTAGCAAAGGTAAATCTGAATTTTTGTGTAATTTCCCTTTTTAGAATATTTTCATGTTAAAGGGTTGCCAGAATATTTCCATACAGGGTGATTGCTATCCAGTCAGGGACTTTAGAAAGTCTTTATTGGTTATCTGCGTTTTGAGACCTAGATACAGTAGATATGCTGATTCAGAAAGAGGTTAAGAAAGTTTTACGTAAGGTGCATTTGTTAAACACAGATTTCTTTATGGAGGATTAACCCCATGTTGTGAATGGTACATTTTCATTACAACCTTGTGTAATTCATGACTTGTTGGGCTGGAAGTGTCTGTTGAGGGGGTAAGGAACCAAGGCCAGGTTATTAATAGTTATTTTAGGCTGATTTTAAACCGTTTCTTCACAATACTTTTTTCTTTCTTTACTTTAATCATCAGCCATGAAATAACATTAATACAAGAGTAAAAATGGAACTTGAATGGGGAGGCGGACCCTAGCGACCAAACGAGACAGACACATGCAAACTGAGCTCCGTGAGCGATACTAATATAATACGGAATTTCAGCTACCACAGAGTGTGGAAAACACTGATTTAGACCCCAGACTTACCATGGGCAGAAAAACGAAGCAACAGAAGCCAGATAAGCCCAGGTCGGGCATGAATATAGAGGAACTTTTCCGACAAGCACAGGGAGCATGTGGGCCCAAGATGGCCACCGACTTTTTGAGATCTTACTGACTCCTCGGAGGACTTGTCCCTGGATGACAGCACCATAGGGCTACCTTCATCACTTCAGCCACAGTGAGCCCCAAAGACCTCAGCACCTGTAACTGCTGCAACCCTTAAGGCAATGCTGGGGAACCTCCAAAAAACAATCCAAGGCGACATGGCACTGCTCTGCACAGATCTCACAGGAATGGTGAACCGCTTGGGCAAGGCGGAGGCCTCCACGGAGACCGCAAGTCCATAACGGAGCCCCGGATTAAAATGGCTGCGATTAAGAAACAAGTCTTAAAGGAGCAACGCTAGACGACATGAGACGCCACAAGAACCTTAAGATACGAGGTGTCCCAGAGGAGGTGCCAACGGAGGAACTCCCTCACTTGGTGCGGAGACTGATAGGGTCCTTTCTAGCACCTAAACAAACCAAAAGCGTGATAACAGATATGGTTTTTCGCATACCTAAACCACGAAGAGCACCTGACACGGCGACTCGAGACCTGGTGGTGAAATTCCGCAATGGCGCAGACAAAGCAGCAGTACTAGCGGCACTCAAGGGGATTTCTCCCTACTCCTTCGAAAATATAACCCTCACTTTTTACATTGACCTCTCAGGGGATACTCTTCAGTGGAGAAGAGCGATGAGGCCCTCTACCACTCAGCTTCGGGATTTTAACATCCACTACAGATGGCGCTCTACGCGAAAACTACAAATTCAACAAGGAGACACCATCCACTCTATGCAGAATATGCAAGAAGCTAGAGCCCCCCTCTCCCCCCCCCCCTGCACCTCGCTATGCAAGATAGATGTCTAGCCCATAATAGTGGAACATGGAGGTGTCCATATGCTCAGGCCACTGCCTGCTACCCCAAGCTACTGCTCTCCCCCTGTAGACCAGCTGGCTAGCAGGCAAGCAGCTCCCTTGCCTGTCTCACACTTAAAGTACTAAAAGTCTGGTAGCTAACTCTAAAGTTGTACACAAAGACCTTGGGTGGTGGAAACCACATAGAAGATTGTTCTACATAAGCATACTCATGCACATTTAAAGGGCATCCAACCCAGGGTCCCCCAATAGCTTGCCTAAATCAAGATAGCTCCTTCTCTTACATACAAAAACCCCAACTCATTGGTAATAATGCTTGTTAGACACTGTACTTAAATTCACCCTCTCACACCAGTGGGCTGGGTCAAAAATAAATAATAAAAAAAACAAAAAAAAGGAAATATAAATGCTAACTTTGGCCAGTGTTTGTGACTAAGTGGCTTCTACAAAAGACTGGACATAATCCATTTTGAATACCCTGGGCTGTCTACTTTTTCAAATACTATGTCATGGTGTGGTTTATTTTCATTTCTGGGCTGCCATACCGTCTCAAAGGCAACATAGTCAATCTGGCAAATAACCATTTACAAATGCAGTAAAATGTATTATATTGATGATATCGGTAAAATTGCAGTTTATGTGTAAAAAAAATGCAAAAAATAAATAAATAAATATATATATATATATATATATATATATATATATACACACGTTAGTTTTGGCCAGGCTTTGTGACTAAGTGGCTACTTAAAAAGAGTGGACATACCCCATTTTGAATACCGTGGGTTGTCTGGTTTGATGGGGTAAATTACATTGGCCAGCTTCAAAAATGCCCCAAATATAACATGGGTGCATGATGACCAGCTGTGAAAATTCCAAGTTGGAAAACTCGAATTCCAAGTTGGAAAAATAAGATCTTTTAGCCCCCAGAGAACCCGACACACCTATATATGGGTGGTATCACTGTACTCAGGGGATGTTGCTGAACACATATTGGGGTGTTCTTTGGCAGTGACCCTTGAAGTTCTCAGTGCATGTATTCTTAAATTGCTATGTGTGTCAAAACAATCACCAATTTTTAAAAGAACTTTAAATTTGGCATAGATTGGTGGTAAAATGGTTGCATGAAAAGAGTCAAAATATCCCAAGTTTAATACTACTACTAGGTTGTCTTCTTTAAAAAAATATATGTGATGGGTTATTCAGGGATTCCTGACAGATATCAGCGTTACAGTGTAACATGTGTTAATTTTGAAAATAATGGTTTGGAAATAGCAAAGTGCTACTTATTGCCATATAACTTTCCAAAAAAAGCTAAGAACATGTTAACATTGGGTATTTCTAAACTCAGGTCTAAATTTAGAAACTACTTAGCACGGGTGTTATTTGGCGGTTGTAGATGCGTAACAGATTTTGGGGGTCAAAGTTAGAAAAAATGTGTGGTTTAAATTTTTTTTTTTTTTAAGTTTCAAGCTTTTATTATGGCAGGAATACATAATCCCAATAGTATAACTGTGCTATAGTAGTGAATATGAGACTCGCAGGTCCCATAGTTGTGTATTAACATAAGAATGGAGCATAGAAATGCAGTAATCAGTAAGTCAGAGGACATATGAGGTGCTATAGCGTATCAACTTATAGGTTTTGAAGCCTAGCTTGGTTACCTACCAATATACGACATGAATAGTGCATACATCCCTTAGGGACTGATCTAGTGTGGTACCCGATTGCGAGGCTTGGCATCAGCATTCCCCTGTGGGCGGGCAGGTCCATTCCGGCGGGGGGGGGTTGGCAAGCTCTTTACAGTTTCCTATCATTATTAAGGCATGCACATTTAGGTACGGTAGATTAACATTGCAGTTACTTCTATTGTATGACTCGCGGGTCTCCTAGCTGTGGGGTAGTGATGTAATGAGACATAAAGAGTGCTTTAAGTAAGTATTCTGATGTGACATACATTGCGATTACAAAGTTGCCGATAGGATTTAAGTGTTTGTTGTTGTATCAGCTCAGCGGTGTGTCCAATTACATGAGTGTGTCATTGTTGGTCATGTGTGCTGTGTTTTCTAATGGATGCGGAAGGTTCTCTATCAGGGATCGACCGATATTGATTTTTTTTTTGAGCCGATACCGTTAAGCTGTGAAATTTCAGGCCGATAGCCGATAACTTACCGATATTCTGTACATTTACCATTTTGAAAAATAAACTATTTCTAAAGGTAAATGCATAAAATATACATGCCACATGTAGTGGATGCAGTGTGTTTAGACACGGGAGCTGTGTGTGTTTGTGTAGTGTGCATGTAGTGAATGCAGTGTGTATTTGTGTAGTGTGTATAGTGAATGCAGAGTGTGTTTGTGTAGTGTGTATCTAATGAATGCAGAGTGTGTATATAATGAATGCAGAGTGTGTAGGTAGGTATGTATTTGGGGGGAGGGAGGGCATTTAAAAAAAATTAAAATAAACACCAACAAAAAGACAAACAGTACAATGAAAAGTGGAGTGCTTAATAAAAAATAGTAACATAGGAAACACATTCTTATTGCTTGTTACACCATTACATATGAAGTGATGGAGTTATGATCTAAAACACAAACAACAAAATCTTGCTGTTTGTATCCAACCATGAAATATGCAATATACAAAACAAAGCAAATAATGAGGTATTATCTTTTCTTGCCTCATATTTGCTTGACACTTGCACTTTAAAACTAACTCATCTAAATCCGCACTAGTGAAATATGTGAAAAAAAAATTTGTCCCCCGTCCCTGCTTGTTACCTGGCTAGGGAGGGGGGGATATGGCATTCCTTGGTGGTCCGGTGGCATGGGCTGTGCAGTGGGGGCCCGCAGTAAGCGCTTACCTACCTTCCCAGCAGCTCCCTTTAGCTCCCCTGTGTAAATCTTGCGGTCTGTGTGATGCGCAGAGCGTTGCCATGGTAACTTGTGGCAACGCTCTGACGGCCGCGGGACTCGCAAGATTTAAACAGGGATGCTAAAGGCAGCTGCTGGGAAGGTAAGTAACAGCTTGCTGCGGGCACTCCAGGACCGCCGGGCTTGTAATGGGCCCGTCGGTCCTGGTATGTTTTATCGGCCGATACCGATATTGCCGATAATACAGAATATCGGCCGATAATATCGGTAAAACCGATAATCTGTTGATCCCTATTCTATATATGTGGTTCATGTTACAGCTGGTAGGTAGTGGTTATTTGTGTGTGTGTGTGCCACAGCTAGTACCCTTTTCACCTATGTTGGTTTAGGGTGAGATTCCTAGGTTTGGCTTGGTATGCCCCGTCATCTTGAATGGTAATTTTTTAACCTGGCGTCCCCCAATTCCCGTCTGAGCCACTTCGATTTGTGCCTGGGTGTCGTTAAACTAATGTTGTGGGGTCCTCGGTAATTTGTGCGGTGAATGGATAGAGGGGTGAATCTCATGTAGAACAAGATTGGAAGGTAGGAATAAGAAGGAGTGGTATGGGATTCAGATAGTCAAGTATTCAGGTGTGGCCTTGTTGGTCGGCCCCAGCGCCCCCTACGCATGCGGCGCCCACCCCCGTCACATACTCGAACCATGGTCGCCAGCGCTCTGTGTGTTTTGTATCGGTGTTTGTCAGGGATGCTTGCATTGCTTCTGCCGATTGGATTTTAACTACTGTTCCACTGTCGGGGTTTTGTCCTGTTTCCAGAGGGCAGGTATCACTGATTTGGCTGTGTTCAGGAGGTGACGGTAGATTGTTTTTTTTAGAAGCAGTTCTTGGGGACGGGGTGGTGTCGATCAGTGCATGTTCTATCTCGAAGGGTGGGGCTTCTCCCAATATCTCTGCAATTATGGCCTCACTCGAGGACAGTTCTACCATATGTGTCGAATCGTTACCACCGCATCTCCAGCAGGTGTTGGGAGTGTTTTTACATTTTTCATCATATTTTATAAAAAAAATTATATGATATGATGAAAATAATGGTATCTTTATAAAGACCATTTCATGGCGAGAAAAACAGTATATAATTGTCAGGCATTGATATTTCTATTTATGGCACACATTCAGCTCAGGGAGCTATGGCTTCCAAAGTTTTTTTCGCCATTTGGATGACATCATGAAATAAGCAGATTGGTCACCAGAGTAAACTTTCAAGGAATTTTATTTCAGACCTATTGAGCATGAAAAGCAGAAAGTCATGATTTTATTAAAGATGTAGAGGCGAATATTATCCCACTATTTATTTTTCCTAATGGGTTAATGTTTTTTACTTAAATTTATATCAGTTATGTTTTATCTTTTTAAAGTATTATTATAATAAGTTAAATAACAGGCTTTAATGTTTGTGTAATTTTTTTCCCCCACATTTACTTTGTGTTAAACAGCAAAACAACTTTTATTTCAAGTTGAATTTCAACTTAGCCACCTTGGAACTTACTTAGTTTTTTTTTTTATAATTCTTTATTTTGGTTGTGCATGAAAAGTTTCATCAGTTTGGTAGTCTTGACAGAATATCAGGAAAATAAAGTAGTTTTCAAATTTCAAGACAAGCAAACTGCACTTTTTATTTTTTTTAAAGTAGTAAAAAGACAGTGCTGCTTTGCAAGCATGCATATCAGACAAAATTATAACAAATTAAAACAGCACCAATGAGTGGGAACTATGAGTAGTACCACCAGGTGCCAGCTGCAGTATTCTGTGTCATATGAAACTAACTTATAGACAGTATTGCTTTAAGAGCAGTATAATATAAAGAGCCGGCTAAACTGAGGCGCGAAAAGCATTAGGGCGTAAACAGGTTAATTAGCCAATGCCTAATATGTCGTTTGTGCTGACCTGACTGCGATGCAAACCCAAGTCCTGCACGTTCATATCCCAGCCAGCCCCAGGCTTCCATACGAGCTATGGTATACGCCTGACCCACAGGTCCCCCTCTGAGCTCTCTCCAGAACTTAACCCTTCAATGGCATTGGAGTTGTGCGGAGCAGTGTACCAAGGTGCTGCAGAGCTGCATTATCTGCGTCAAGGTGTCTCCCGTAACTTTAGTTTCTGCTTCCGCGTCGACCGCTTTGGTTTAGGGTTTCTCCCAGAGGTTCGCTGTGTGACTGTGTGTCGGTGAGCGTCAGGCTGGTTCCCAACAATAGTCAAGGAATTTGCGTCCGCTGGTGAATCCGCATTCAGAATTGAGACCAGATATGGTCCAAGGCTCTGGTTAGTCGTTCCTCATGTGAGGCCCAGGCCTAGGCAGTGTGGTGAGGTGGTGGCGTCGCCCTAGCGGCCATCATGGGTCGCTGGTCGCAGTAATGCCACACATCAAGGATTGCCAGTTCCTGCAAAGGATAGCAGGCTAGCACCACTGTGGGGACTGGGATAACCCCTGCCGGTCCATAGAGGGGGGTGGAGGGAACAAGGGCCCTGATTCCAGGTTTAAGCCATGTGTAGCATCGGGGATCAGCTGCCTCCCTCATGCCATGCTGACCATGCGTGTAGGCCGCAAACAGCATTCAGGTAAGTCCTGCAGGGAGAACCGTTTGTTTGGTGTCAGCATGTTCCCCTTGTTGTTACCTGTCGGCTGGTGGCCCTTAGAAGTTGAGTAGAGGCTGTAATTAAGCTTTTATCTGCAATATTTGCAACTGAGAGCAGGAGCTGCAGTGGTACACTTCTGCTCTGTTCAGAAGTCAGACCACACCCCCTTTGTGTAATTTTTGATACTTAAAGTATCCCTATAGTTTCAGGAAAACAAACTCGTTTTCCTGACTCTGTAATCCTTGGGGGATCCAGGGTCTGCCTCCCGCTGGGCTGAAGGGGTTAAAACCCCTTCAGCAGCTTACGTTAATCCAGCGGCAGGCTCCCTCGGCGCTGGTGACCTCTCCTCCCCCGCCGACGTCAGCTCCCGAGTGGAGTAGAGTGGATTGCGCATGCGCGGCATTGCTCAATGCTTTCCTATGGACGTTCTGCACGTTGGATGCAAATTTCGCATACAACGTCGCAGAAGCGCCTCTAGCGGCTGTCAGGAAGACAGCCACTAGAGGTTGGATTAACCCTGCTATGTAAACATAGCAGTTTCTCTGATAGGGATCTGGCATCCAGACCACTTCATTGAGCTGACTCAAGGATTCACAACATATACTCTTTAGGGCCAGTTTTACATCCACCCCTGCAAGACGCCCCATTTAATTTTACTTGGCTCAAACCGCCCACCCCTCCTCCCTCCCACCCTGGTTCCTTGTACCTATATAGCCTGCTCTTCCACATGCTATCAGCTGCTGCAGTTATACCTTTAACTCTCTGCCATCTTGTACAAATTCCTCTGTTACCTTTTGTAGTATATCTTATCAGCTTATCATGCTGTACATTTGCTAATCAAAGTTTTATAGAGACCTCTCTATAAAATATGTGATATCATAAAGGACTGAGACATGTAAGCAATCAAATGGAAGAATCTATATTAATAGATAAATATTGTTTTACATTTTCTCTTCTGTTTAGGTGGAGGATGAGACTGTATTGTGTAACATTCCATACATGGGAGATGAGGTGAAAGAGGAAGATGAAACCTTTATTGAGGAACTTATTAATAACTATGATGGGAAAGTACACGGGGAAGAAGGTGGGTCATTGTACTCTTACTTTAATTTCCATGTGTATGAATTAAGGAAATCTTCATTCCAATTTTTATTTTCCACCAACTTGATGGAGATGTAAAGAGCCTGTTGATGAGCAGGGGCTATTTTCCAGGCTTGCTTGGGAGCATACTGGCAAGCAGGGTACACTTTCCTTGCAAGATCCTAGGTGGCTTTTGTTGACCAAAAGCTACTTTCCTGTGGTGCCTTGGAACCTAATGGTGAATTTTGGTGTAGGAGCCATTTTCCTGTAGAGCCTGGGCATCTATTGGGAAGCAGGGGACACTTTCTATACCCATTAGTGAGCTCCTGGGGCTACATGGAGAAGAAGGTGGGTCATTGTACTCTCACTTTTTTCCATGTGTATGAATTTAGTAAATCTTAGTTATAATTAGTTTTCCACCAACTTGATGGAGAAGATGTCCGTTATGCTCATTTGTTTTAATTTAAACATTTCAGATGTAAAGATATAAAGCAAACATCAGATGTCTGACTATGTGAAAGAAACAAACTTGTTTTTCTGACAGCTTTGACATTTAAATAGTTTGGGGGTTTACGTTCTTCATACTATATGTTCTAATAGCAGGTAGTTAGTACAGTGTTAATCACAGGACTACAGGATGTTTTAACTTCCTTAAAAGAAAAATGTTATACACAAATAAACTTTACTTGACACACATCCAGTAAAAAAATAAAAAAGCTTTTTTAAATTGACTAATGAACCATAGCAGAAAGCTGCTCCTGGCACTCACAGATATGAAGAATATGATAGACTCACAAATATATGATTGCTTATTCGTTGAAATAACCAAATGGCAGGAAGAGTTGCATGGGTGACTGCTGAGAAGTATGGACAATTGTTACTACACCAATTTTCCACAATGGGTATTTGAACAAAGGTGAAACTGGACATATCCTCCTCTTTTGGCCAGTCACCCGACCATAATCAAGATGGTGCCGACTCTCTCCACCGTGAGACATCTCAAGACGAGACAGAGTATCAAGTTGCTTTTGAAGGGTCTCTCTGAGGTGAGAATGCCATCCTTAGTAGAATATCAATCTTATACACCAATTTAAACTGATGGTGGTTGAGCAGAAAAAAAGAAATGACAGATGTTAGGGAAAAAGGATCTCACAGTTGGAAACTATAAAAACAGCGGAGTTTGCAAAGGTCCATGAAAGTATGGCGGACGCCATTACTAATAGAGCAGAAGCCACAGACATGCACTGCCAAGATGAATGACCTTGAAGACCATTTTCGATGGAACATTTTGAGAATTTGAGTTATTCCCAAATCGATTGAGTATGGCGGACGCCATTACTAATAGAGCAGAAGCCACAGACATGCACTGCCAAGATGAATGACCTTGAAGACCATTTTCGATGGAACATTTTGAGAATTTGAGTTATTCCCAAATCGAATGAGCAATAAGCTCTTTTACTTGTTTGATTCCTGAACTAGGCCAAGATCAGCTAAACCGAATCCATAGAGTGGGCAAAAGTAAGCATTTACCATTTTTTTCATATAAAAGAATAGATAGAATATAATTCTATGAGCTAGTTGTAAAAATTCAAGGCCTGCGTCCTACAGAGATTTGCAAATCTAGGAAGGCCTCTCACATTTGCTCTCCAACACTGGAAATGTCTGCCTTCTACTACGACCGCTTTTATGCTACACTATATTCTTTACCAGTGGGGCTTCTCCACAAAGATTTTAGTTCTCTGAAATTGTACAATCACCAGAATTAAAAGGTTTGAAGAATGCAAAACTGTTTTACATTATTTGGACAATGCTGCCTTTTTGAAGTGGAACAGAAGAAAACTCCACACCATATGTCTCTTGAGTGGCAGTAGGTCCGATGAATGCTAATAGAGCTATGCTCCTCTATATAACTTCTGCCTTTTGATTGATTGACGGTGTGGTTAATCTCTACTTTTATTTTGTTCCGAATTAACTCCCATTTTATTTTCATTTAATTTGTTTTACTTTGTACTGTTTTCAATATTGTGGAATCATTCCTCTCAAATTTCATCTACTTTGTGCTGGTATTAAATATTCTATGAATGATAGTTTTCATTTATCTAATATAAGCACCTGTCCGCTTCTTCCAATGTTATATTGTTATTGGTCACCACACTGGTCCTGCTGGTTCTGACATCTGTTGATGTATCGCTCTTCCATGTCCTTCCAGGTTCTTGTTCTCTGAGGCCCTATTAATGGCAAACTTTTCCCTGGTTTTCTGCGGTCTTGCTAATGGCAAACCTTTCCTTTTATGGGATCTAATTTGGGCTCTATTTTGTGTAAATAATTTTGTTTTGTTTTTTTCTTTTCTTACTAGAGGTGCAATGCAATTTTTATATCACTGCTACTGTCAATGATTATGTTTTACTTATAGTTTTGGTCTGGATATTATTCATGTTGTAAACATTTGTTTTTGATTGCAACTTGCCATAAGGCCAGGGACTAATTAAAAGTATTTAGAAAATTGGGCAGACAAGATAGGCCGAATGGTTCTTATCTGCTCTCACATTCTATGTGAAACGTTCATATATGTCACCCATGTTAAATAGCTTTAATTCCTCTTTTTTTATTTGTTTGTTTGCCCTTACAATATGACATTTGTCACTTATAATTATAAGGTTTTGGGTACTCAACACATGCTCAATCTACAATTACAAGTTTTAAAGAAACTATTTGATTGTGACATTGTTTGGCTCAAATATACTACCTTTAAGACTCCACCACCTTCTACATTTTACTCTATTGCATTCCCAACCGAATATCACTAAGAAGCCCACATGAAGGCTAGATGAATTTAAAGTATTTATTGTAGAAATGTGGCCTTTGAATTACTACACAAGGTGTCAGACCCAAAAGGCAGATTTTTATATTTAATCTGTAATATTGATTCATATATATATATATATATATATATATATATATATATATATATATATATATATATATATGTTTATCTTAGTTAAAGGACCACTATAGGCACCCAGACAACTCCAGCTTAATGAGGTGATCTGGGTGCCTGGTCCAGCCAGGTTTAACCCTTTTTTCTATAAACATAGCAGTTTCAGAGAAACTGCTATGTTTATAAATGGGTTAAACCAGCCTCTAGTGGCTGTCTCATTGACAGCCGCTAGAGGGCTTCCGCGCTTCTCACTGTGATTTTCACAGTGAGAAGACGCCAACGTCCATAGGAAAGCATAGTAAATGCTTTCCTATGGACTGGCTGAATGCGTGCGCGGCTCCTGCCGAAGAAGAGGAGGAGAGCTCCCCGCCCGGCACTGGAGATAGAGGTAAGTTTAACCCCTTCCTCCCCCCAGAGCCGGGCGGGAGGGGGACCCTGAGGGTGGGGGCACCCTCAGGACACTATAGTGCCAGGAAAAAGAGTATGTTTTGCTGGCACTATAGTGGTCCTTTAATGCCTATTTTCCAAATTCAGAGAGATCATTTTTAGATATGCATTGTAGAATAATCAATACAGCGAAACAAGGTTTTCTGATGATTTGTATTTTATTTTATCTCTGATTCTAGTACTGACTCTTTGGCCAAGCTTCCATGATCTAAACACCTTAAAGTCCTACAGAAATCCCTGTACTTGCCTTACACAATCTTGCTGATGTATGGAAGATTTTGTATCCAGATGTAAAGGACCTTTCATTTCCAATTATACAATTCATAAACATGTATAGATACATTTTATTTTTATCCTAGTGACCTTGTACAAGTTATTAAATTCTCATTGGACAAATTACATGGTCAGATTGTGCACTAGTTATGTTACAGCTGCATGATAAATTTGCCTTTAAGGGTAAGGGATTTTGGAACTAAATTATGCTTTTCTAAGCAAGGAGACATTTGTAAACCATGTCTGTGAGCAGTTAACCTTATTTTGCTTTGAAATTTACCCCCGATTATTTCTCTAGCCACTCTTCGGTTCTTTTTATACACGGAGCTACCTTTTTGAAGAAATCACAATCCACACAGATTAATAAATGGCTAATAAATTAGGATGTAACTAATTTTAAAAACAAACTTTCTCCTTACCTCAAACTTACCCAACAAGTTAAAGTTCTCCAATCATTTAAAAATAGCTATTGTATGTGTCTTCTTAGATCCAAATTTTATCTCCAAGGTAAGAAGGCTGGAAAGCTACTCTCTCATTCCTTAAAGGCTTTACAAACACAATAAAAAATCATGTATCTGCTTACTTACACAACACACAAGAAGGATTTGGGAATTGTTATAGGCAACAATGTGCAATGTCAGCAGTGACTAAGGCCAGTTAAGGTATTGTCATGTATTAAAAAAAAAAAAAAAAAAAAGGGCATTAAAGGGACACTATAGTCTCCAAAACACCTTTAGCTTAATGAAGCAGTTATAGTGTGTCGACCATGCACCTGCACTTTCACTGCTCAATTCTCTGCCCTTTAGGAGTTAAATGACTTTTGGTTCTGTTTATGCAGCCCTAACCAGACCTCCCCTGGCTATGACAAACAGAGACTGCATGAAAAAAATGGTTTCACTTTCAATCAGATTTAATTTACTTTAAACGTTTTTATCTCTTGCTCTGTAAATTGAGCTTTAGTTGCATACAGGAGGTCTAGCACGCTATTAACAGAGCAGAAGATAAGACATTCTAAATTAAACAGAATTTACAATAAAGGAAGTACCGTATATACTCGAGTATAAGCCGACCCGAATATAAGCCGAGGCCCCTAATTTTACCCCAAAAATCTGGGAAAACTTATTGACTCGAGTATAAGACTAGGGTGGGAAATGCAGCAGCTACTGGTAAATTTCTAAATAAAATTAGATCCTAAAAAAAATATATTAATTGAATATTTATTTACAGTGTGTGTATAATGAATGCAGTGTGTGTACAATGAATGCAGTGTGTGTGTATGAGTGCAGCGTGTGTATGTGTGCAGTATGTGCAGTATGTGTATGTGTGCTATGTGTATGTGTGCAGTGTGCAGTGTGTGTGTGTTGCAGAGCTTTGGTGGGGGGTGGGCAATTTTATTATTCTTTTTTTAATTATTTTCATATTTTTTTATTATTATTTCTTATTATTAATTTTTATTTCATTTAATTATTATTTTATTTTCTTATTATTATTATATATTTTTTTTCGTCCCCCCTCCCTGCTTGATACATAGCAGGGAGGGGGGCTCTCCTTCCCTCGTAAAAATAAAATATAATGAATTAAAGCAGAATAAAACATTGGAAAATCCTGGCAGTACAGACAGCCAGAGCCAGATCTGATTGACAGATTTAATTTTAAAACTTTACAGAACAATGTATATTCCTAACTTCAATATCACAGCTTCAATAGATGCTTAAAATTAATGTCTGTTTTTAAACATAGAAGCGCTTGAAAAAAAAAATAAGCTAGCATTTTATATACAGAAGTCTATTCCACAGAAAGCTATTAAATGCCAATGGAATTTTAAATCATGCATGTCAAGTATGATTTAACATTTTAACTGATTGCACAAATGGATATTTCAGTGGCATTGGCAGTTCAGTGGGGGGGGGGGGAGGGGGGCTGGCAGAGCTGTACTTACCTTTCCTGCAGCTCCTGTCAGCTCTCTCCTCCTCCGCGCCGTCCGGTCAGCTCTTCTGTCAGCTCCCACTGTAAGTCTCGCGAGAGCCGCACTATGACCCTGCGGCTCTCGCGAGACTTACACTGGGAGCTGACCGAGGTGCTGAACGGACGGCGCGGAGGAGGAGAGAGCTGACAGGAGCTGCAGGAAAGGTAAGTACAGCTCTGCCAGCCCCCTCTCCCCCAGTCTGTATTATGGCAATGCAAATTGCCATAATACAGACTCTGACTCGAGTATAAGCCGAGTTGGGGTTTTTCAGCACAAAAAATGTGCTGAAAAACTCGGCTTATACTCGAGTATATACGGTATATATATTAGATGACTCTTTACAAGAAGTGTTTAGGAAGGCTCCGGAAGTCACATGCAGGGAAGGGTGACTCGGGCTGCATAAACAAAGTGATTTAACTCCTAAATGGCAGAGCATTGAGCAGTGAGACTGCCAGGGCATTATCTATATACCAAAACTGCTTAATTAAGCTAAAGTTGTTTTGGTGACTATAGTGTCACTTTAATTCTCGGGATGAGGATATAATGTTGCCTCTTTATAAATTACTGGTAAGACCACATCTTGAATATGCTATGCAATTATGGGTACCTGTTCTAAAGAATGATATTATGGCCAGCCGTCCCGTATGGCACTTTCTTTGGGTGCAGCAAGGTCCCTCCCATATTGCCAGATAATTAAGCAGTGAGACTTCAGAGGCACGATGTAAACACCAAACCTACTTTGTTAAACTAAAGTTGTTTTGGTGATGATAGTGTCTCTTTAACTAACAATAATTTTTTTAAGGATACTCTGCCCAAACGGGCAAAGACTCCCCACCCCCTTAAAATCACGGTTTAGTAGATATGCCCCCAATGAATTACATGCATGATTTTTTCAGGCATGTATTCATTGGGTGTTTATCTTAAAAAAGCTTGAAAAGGTTGTAAACTGTTTAGGTCTAGAGGCGTTGCGTACTTAAAAGAGGTATGTCCAATGCAGCCACAAACATCCACGACTGCACCGGACATGACGTGGGCACTAGAAAAAGTGCAGAGGTGGCTAAAGAATTAATAAAAGGAATGGAACATTTTAGCTATGAAGAAAGGTTAACAAATGTAAACCTCTTAAGTTTAGAAAAACGGCTCCTCAGAGGGGATATACAAATATATACGGGGTCAATACAAACCAGTGTCTGGAAATCTATTCACAAACATAGGACACAAGGTCATGCATTTAGACTGGACGAACGAAGATTTAGTCTAAGGCAAAGGAAAGGTTTTTCAATGTAAGAACAAGAAGGATGTGGAATTCTCTGCCTGAAGAAGTAGTTTTATCTGAGTCTGTACAGATGTTTAAACAGCAACTAGATGCCTTCTTGCAAAAACATAATATTCAATTATATAATGTCTAATTTTTTCCTAGTTTTTTGCAAAATTGGAAGTGCTTCAAACTGTTTTTTTTCTGCCTTCTTTTGGATCAACAGCAAAAAACAGATGTAAGAAAGGCGGAATTTGAAGGATACATGTCTCTTTTCAGCCTATGTAACTATACTAATAAAACACTTAAGAGCCCAGGTTTCTGTGTACTGAAGGCTAATCAGTAGGCAAATAGCCTGTAATATATTGTAGCACAAAGAGGACAAAAATGACCAAATAACAGGTGCCCAGTGTCAGGGTGGCAGTCTGAAGACCGGGACCCCTGTGCCTGATGAGGATGATGAGCGGAGTCAGCGTGGAAGTAGAACAGTAGGGCCTGGTGCAGGGTAACCGCACGCCCCCTGGTGTTGAGCACCAGCGTATGTGCGGCCACATACCAGAACCCTGATGCAGCTACAGCGGATCCCAGGAACTTGAAGCTAGGAAGAAAGCAGACCTCCCAGGAGCTGAATAGGGAGGCTCTGCAGCAAGAATGTATCTAGTACAGAAACAAGGCAAGGCTAGGATAGTCACCAAACATGAAAACAAGACAGAACTAGTAGAACCCAGAACCAGAGAAGGATATAAAGCTAAACCCAGAACATGTACACAATACATAAGGGAACATTAACTCAACAGGGCCAGGACTGGACAGGACTGTACATGGACTGGGAATACAAAATAAAACAAGACAAGATATGATAGGCAAAACAAGAGGAGAAATAACTAAGTACTATATATGAAAATCATGGGGATTTAGTCACATTATATGATCATACATTGCATAAGCCTGCCAACAACGCCAATGTACCCCATATCTGGCAGGTCCTACTCTGCCTAATGTATACTAAAAGAACCATAAGAAACACATATATAGCACTTACCTGCAAGAAAGGGCAGAAGGCTTAAGCAGCTGCCTGCAGGACACTGAAACAAAAGGAAAGATGGAAAACAAACAGGTGTGGCAACATAAAACAAACATTTAAAGGAAACCTGGACACTGGGAATTCCAGGGACGGATTACAGGAATGAACCCAGAAAAACCCAGCATAAAGAAAACCAGACATAGAATAGAAAACCAGAAAAACCAAGAAATACTAAACAAGAAATGTAAAAAGAGTACTGGATACCAGAATCCAGACATCTCCGCAGAACATGGCATGATGTGACACCCAGGCTCCCAAATACCCCCTTATCAGCAATGTTATAAAGTAAATTAAACCATAATAGTGCTCAAGTGATAAAAGCAAAAAATGTGCAGTTGTACCAACAGTATCCTAGTTAGGTGACTCTTGTGTGCCGTGTGACCCTGCTTCTTTCTATTCCCATGTGTTAGCGGTCATACCCCTAAAGAGTGAGGAGAGTTGGACTCCTCCCATGGGTTCCCTGATTGGTCGGTTAAATCCCAATACAAGGGAATTTTAAACCTATTTTAATTTAAGCATCTTGAATGCTTCGTTCTGAGCCCCAGACAAAGGCGCATCTCTTGCGCTAAAACTCTGCATATTTTTTGCACTGATCCCTTGAACACTATTATGGTTTCATTTACTTTATAACTGTGTTGATAAAGGGGTACAAGGGAGCCTGGGCACCTGTTATTTGGTCCTTTGTATCCTTTATGTACTAGAAAGCATTACAAGCTGTTTGTCTACTCCCCAGGAGCGATCACTTCCGGGTTTCCCCACGTGGCGCCCGGCAGTGTAGCAGAGTATCGGAAGCCATCAGGCAGGCTTCCGATGCTCTGCCTGTGTGCTGAGTGCCTAGAGTGGTTGAGGCAATCCATGAAGACTTAAATAAAATAAATAAAATCGATTTATAAAAAAATAAAAAACAAACAAAAGAAAAACTCCCCCAGCCATGGAGGCAATGCATCATGGGGCTTCTGGGGGTGTCCCTAGCCTGCCTCATCATAGAGGCAGGCTAGGGTCATCCAATCAGAGCGTGCCCCTATAATGATATTTATTATTACTATGATCCCCATTTGTCTGGTCAGGTCAATATTAGTAAATATTGACTCTGATCAGTGTGGATCTCCTTCCCACTCTTCACTTGTGTGGGAGAAAGATTTGTGTTTAGGTATTGTTACAAATGGCTATTTGTAACTGGCCCTTTAAATGGAAAATTGCCCTGCTTCCCTGGATTGTGGAGAAGCCATTTGCCAGCCTCCTTCCTCATGACTATGGCCCCTGGAAGATTGTGCCCCTGAAAATGTATTAACTTTTATTGGGTGTGTATGGCCCTTTAAGAACCGTCTGGGGACATATTGTGACTTTGCTGAACAATGCCCCTTTAAGACTATGACCTGTAAAATTACTTGCCCCTGGCTTTCTCCCACTTGGTTCAGTAAATAGGGCTTACTGAACCAAGTACCACACAGGCGGACCACCCAGAAGTTAAAGTGTGCAGGCAATTTACCTCCCAGGCTGTGAGGTTACTGCCGGTTAATTGCCGAGCGCTGGGTGGCCGCCATTCGACAGCCGAACACGTGGCGGCGGCCATCTTAGGTCATTCGAATGCGGTCAGCGGTGTATGCAAAAGATTCTGTGGAACTAAAATCGGCTACACATTCTACCGAACACCGCTGACCCTTACCTTCTCCCATACTGAACTTGCAGCTCCAGAGACTAAGTCCCGTTCGAAATGGGACTTAGTCGTTTTTCGGCATGAAATTGACCGACCGCACAGCCCAAATCTATGGAACTGTTTTGGGCAGGAAATTGTGCTTGCGGTCGGTCATAAAGGACTTCCAGCTAACTTTTGATCCACTGGAGGGATTTGGCTGATTTTTGGAAGTGTTTATGTTTGATGTATGCTGAGTCTGAATATGTAACTTTTATGGAAATTGGATGTATGGTTTTAAAGTTACAGTGTGTGTGTGAAAACTGTATTTTTATTGTATGTAATAATTGGTTTAACTGTTTATCTGAGGGGAGGGGATGTGTGGGTTGCACCAGATGTGTGATTGGTGATTTTATGCCTCCCCCTGGGAGTGTCCTGTTTGCATGTAACCTCAATAAAAGCCAGGCTGGGTGTTCCAGCACCTCAGACCTCTTCTGACCCTCTAACTTGCAGCCTTGACTCATGTTTGTAGGGGACAGCTATAATCACTACAGGGATTGCTATGCTCGTCATACTCCCTTAGCTACTGAGCTCTTGTAAGAGCTCTAGTTCCTGATCCTGCTTCGCTCTACAGAAGGAAGAGGTTCGCCTTTTGGAACCTGGAGCCTGGTCGTAGGTCCAGGGCGCAGAGCAGGCGGCGAGATACCAGCCCAGCAGCGGTGGTTCGTGGAGTCTGCAGTGCTTATGGTGTCTGCGGTGCTGATGGTCCTTTGGTGAGCGCTAGGAGCATCCATTTCTACGGTCCAACTTCCAGCCAGCCTGGAGGCAACCGTAACAGGTGTTATTTATATTTATTTATAAAATATTTTACCAGGAAAGATACATTGAGATTTCTCTCGTTCTCAAGTACGTCCTGGGTCCACAAATCATTGCATTGTTACATTAGGGTACAATAAAATACAAAAACAATATTAATACACAATAAATACAAAATGGAACATAGAACAGGTGGGAAATATATAATCAACCATGACAGGTGCATTCTGTTTTGAGGTATGTAGAGAGGGATCTCTTAAAGGACTTTAGGCTTAGGGAAGATTTTAAATTGTGCGGGAGGTCGTTCCACAAAAGCGGTACTCTGTAGGAGAAGGAGGATCCTTCTGGGGATTGTGGGAACCGCGAGGGAGCATGGTAGAGAGACATGCTCCTCCCTCAGCCCTCAGCATTAAGTGTGCCGCCGGACTGGTGAGGCTGCAGCGTGCAATGCGGCCGCCTTCCGGCCGGCCCCCTCAAAGTGTGTGCCACCGGATCGGCCACCCGGTGGCACATATTGCCAGAGCAGCCCCCAGGAGCCGCGGCCCACCGGGAAATTTCCCGGTATCCCGGTGGGCCAGTCCGGCCCTGATCCCAATAAATTAGCATATTGCCAACAAACCTCAGAGCCAGGAATTCAAGGCTCTGTCTAAGGTGAGCATAATCATTACTATCTCACTATATTGTATACACTATCTGTACAATAGCACCTATGAGGTTTTTTTCTCTCTGCTTGTTCCATATCTTCGGGAGAACATCGTTTGGGATAAAGGGGTGTGTTGCTGCCTCAAGAGCAAAAAGGAGTTACTTACGGAGCCAATAGCTTATAGGCTCCAACCCACGTGAGTGGTTTCAGCCAATTGCTACTATTATTCTTTTTTTTATTTTTGTAAACCATCTGCACTATATTCTCTTTTTTTGTTGTTTTACTTTGTATGTACATTTGGACACATTGTATCACTATGTTGGAGGGGTGAGTAATACCCCCTCATTATTTATATCTATATTTATTATAGCGCTCCACTCGCTGGTATATTGTTTATACCTTTTTTTTCTTATATCACACACTAGTCCGTTTTGAATTTTTTTTTTTTACATTTGCCGTTCAGTTGTTTTTGTTTGGTTACGTTTACTGTTCCTGAGGTTGATTGTTTTTTACTTTTACTGCGCCAGACTATTTTTATGATCAAGTTCAACCTATACATGGGGGCATAAGTGTACTCAAGAGAACTTGCAGAAAACAACCTGGAGTCCTAACAGGTTCCCCTAAATCACACACAAATGTGTGTTTAAAAATGAAAATTGAAAATTTGCCACCACAATTTTCTCAATCGTTTTTGGATAAAATGGTTGCATCAAAGGCATCAAAACACTTTATATACAATGCCTTGGGGTGTCAACTTTTCAAATATATGCACGTTCATGGCAAGAAAATAAATTGGGTTATGTAAAAAGGCCCCCAAAAAGAAGATAGGCAAAGAAGATATGTCAAATTTGAAAAAACACGTCAGAAGTTTGGCATTGCACCCCTCCAAACAACCCAACAAACCTATGCATAGGTGGTATCACTGTACTCAGGAGATGTTGCTGAACACATATTGGGGTGGTCTTTGTCAATAACACATAACAGGAGCTGATAACTCATGCCTAAAGTACAATGTGTGTGAAAAATAGTACAAAACAATGACTACCCAAAAGTTTGACAAAGACTGGCGATAGAATTAGTGCATGGAAAGTGTTAAAATACCACCATTTGAAATACTGTAGGGTGTCTACATTTCATATATGGTTTGATGGGGGTAAATTACATTGGCCGGCTTCAAAAATGTCCCAAATTGGAAGTTGAAAAACACCTATACATGGGTGGTATCACTGTACTCAGGAGATGTTTCTAAACACATATTGGGGTGTTCTATAGCAGTAACCCTTAAAGTTCTCACTACATTTATTCTTAAATTGCTATGTGTGTCAAAAAAATCACCAATTTGTTTTGCCATAGATTGGTTATAAAATGGTTCCATGAAAAGTCAAAAAATACCCCAAGTTTAATACCTTAAGTCAGCGTTTCCCAATAGGTTCCGCGAGAACAAAATTGGGGTGCCAAGGCATTTTGCCACATCCAAGATGGCCGCCGCTACCTGCTCCTGGAAGGTCGGAAACAGCAGATATTGCGCAACCGCAATCTCATAAGAGATTGCGGGAGCGCTATCTTAAGCCCGCCCTGCCGCCAGCCCGCCTTGCCGTCAGAGCCAGTCCTAGCGCCCGCCCTGCCATCAGCCAGCCACTTGGAGCTCATCCGTGAGAGAATCCGCCCAGCAGTGAGCTAGCTAGCCCTGCAGTCAGCCATTTTCTTTCACTCGTGGTAGACGAGTGATAGAAAGTGGAGCTGATAGTTAAAGCACTGTTATTGTCATAGATAGAAAGCTCTGTTAGGTAGGGACATAGAAATACCTGTTAGATAGGGACATATAAAGCTCTGTTAGGTAGGGACATTGAAATTCTCTGTAAGGGACATTGAATAACTCTGTAAGGGGCACAAAAATGTTAAAGGGACACTATAGTCACCTGAACAGCTTTAGCTTAATGAAGCAGTTTTGGTGTATAGAACATGCCCCTACAGCCTCACTGCTCAATCCTCTGACATTTAGGAGTCAAATCCCTTTGTTTATGAACCCTAGTCACACCTCCCTGCATGTGACTTGCACAGCCTTCCATAAACACTTCCTGTAAAGAGAGCCCTATTTAGGCTTTCTTTATTGCAAGTTCTGTTTAATTAAGATTTTCTTATCTCCTGCTATGTTAATAGCTTGCTAGACCCTGCAAGAGCCTCCTGTATGTGATTAAAGTTCAATTTAGAGACTGAGATACAATTATTTAAAGCGGCACTGTCATGCCGAATTCAGTTTTTTTTTTAACCCCCCTCCCGCCTCAACTACATCCAATCGACCCCCTAGTCACCCCCAAATGCCCCTATGCCCCCCACATTACCTATTTTTTATTCTTTATTTTCTGCCCCGATCTATATTCAGGGCACCGCCATCTTTGTGTGGGTAGGTGAAGTCCCTGTGGGACACGTCATCTACCCACACTAGATAGCCCTGAGATTCCCGCACATGCCCAGTGAAACATCTGTCATCAGACAGACGAATGAATGAATAGAAAAAATCAGACGAACAAACTAACACTGTGTATCAGTGTTCGTTTGTTTGTTCGGTTTATTACAAGGAGGGAGCTACCGGCGTGCAGCTCCCTCCTTGCAATATGTAAAGACAGAAGCGGCAGGGAGCAGTGCTCCCCACCACTTCATAAGCCCCCCAGGTCCCCTCCTCACTCTATGGGGGTCAATATGACCCCCATAATAGCACAAGGGAGATTAAAATCTCCCCAATGCCCCTACTCGCTATACCGCAAGTAGGGGCATGTCCACTAAACAGTGAGCAGCCTGTGGCTGCTCACTGTAAAAAAAAAAAAAAAAAAGGGTAATAAGGGGGGGACGGGGGACCTACTGTCCTCCCCCGCCGGCCCCCACCCCTGGACGGCGGGTGGGGGCCATAATGGGAATGAGGGGGGACCTACTGTCCTCCACCCCCCGGCCCCCACCCCTGGGCGGCGGGTGGGGGCCATAATAGTAATAGGGGGGGGGACCTACTGTCCTCCCCCCCCGGCCCCCACCCCTGGGCGGCGGGTGGGGGCCATAATAGTAATAAGGGGGGGGGACCTACTGTCCTCCACCCCCCGGCCCCCACCCCTGGGCGGCGGGTGGGGGCCATAATAGTAATAGGGGGGGGACCTACTGTCCTCCCCCCCGGCCCCCACCCCTGGGCGGCGGGTGGGGGCCATAATAGTAATAAGGGGGGGGGACCTACTGTCCTCCAGCCCCCGGCCCCCACCCCTGGGCGGCGGATGGGGGCCCTAATGGTAAAAGGGGGGGGGGACCTACTGTCCTCCCCCCCGGCCCCCACCCCTGGGCGGCGGGTAGGGGCCATAACGATAATGGGGGGGGACCTACTGTCCTCCCCCCGCCCCCACCCCTAGGCGGCGGGTGGGGGCACTAAGTAAATTCCCCCCCCCCCCATCAAGGTGACTAGGGGTGCCCAAGCCCCTAGTCACCCACCCAAATAAAAAATGCCCCTACCTACCCCCCTCACCCTAAAAAATAGTGAGGGGGGAATAAAATTGCTAACCTGTAAAGTAAAATTGAACTTACCATTCAACGTCTTCTTTTTTCTAAAATCTTCATTTTCAGCCCCAAAAAAGGCCAAATAAAAAACCATCATAGACGTCGAACTAAAAATAAAATAAAAAACCCGAGCACAAAAAAAAAAATACAGACGAAAAAGAAAAAACCCGAGCACACAAAAAAATAATCCATCTTCATCCATGGAGGGCTCCGCGCAGACTGAGCTCCGCAGGGCGGGGCAAGGCTTATAAAGCCTTGCCCCGCCCTGCAATTAGCCTAAGAACACTCTGATTGGTGGGTTTAAGCCAATCAGAATGCTCTGTGTCATTTTACAAGCGTGGGAAAGTTCTTTGGAATTTTCCCACGCTTGTAAAATGACACAGAGCACTGTGATTGGATGGCTTGAAATCCATCCAATCACAGTGCTCTGTGTCATTTTACAAGCGTGGGAAAGTTCTTTGGAATTTTCCCACGCTTGTAAAATGACACAGAGCACTGTGATTGGATGGATTTCAAGCCATCCAATCACAGTGCTCTGTGTCATTTTACAAGCGTGGGAAAATTCCAAAGAACTTTCCCACGCTTGTAAAATGACACAGAGCACTGTGATTGGATGGATTTCAAGCCATCCAATCACAGTGCTCTGTGTCATTTTACAAGCGTGGGAAAATTCCAAAGAACTTTCCCACGCTTGTAAAATGACAAAGAGCACTCTGATTGGCTTAAACCCACCAATCAGAGTGTTCTTAGGCTAATTGCAGGGTGGGGCAAGGCTTTATAAGCCTTGCCCCGCCCTGCGGAGCTCAGTCTGCGCGGAGCCCTCCATGGGTGAAGATGGATTATTTTTATGTGCGCTCGGGTTTTTTCTTTTTCGTCTGGTTTTTTTTTTTGCGCTCGGGTTTTTTATTTTATTTTTAGTTCGACGGCTATGATGGTTTTTTATTTGGCCTTTTTTGGGGCTTAAAAATTAAGATTTTAGAAAAAAGAAGACGTCGAATGGTAAGTTTAATTTTACTTTACAGGTTAGCAATTTTATTCCCCCCTCACTATTTTTTAGGGTGTGGGGGGTAGGTAGGGGCATTTTTTATTTGGGTGGGGGGTGGGTGACTAGGGGCTTGGGCACCCCTAGTCACCTTGATGGGGGGGGGGGGGAATTTACTTAGTGCCCCCACCCGCCGCCCAGGGGTGGGGGCCGGGGGGGGCAGTAGGCCCCCCCTCCTTATTACTATGATGGCCCCCACCCGCCGCCCAGGGGTGGGGGCCGGGGGGGGAGGACAGTAGGTCCCCCCCCCTCTTATTACCATTATGGTCCCCACCCGCCGGCCAGGGGGGGGAGGACAGTAGGTCCCCCCCCACTACTATTATGGCCCCCACCCGCCGGCCAGGGGTGGGGGCCGGGGGGGAGGACAGTAGGTCCCCCCCCCTACTACTATTATGGCCCCCACCCGCCGCCCAGGGGCGGGGGCCGCGGGGGGAGGACAGTAGGTCCCCCCCCTCTTATTACCATTATGGCCCCCACCCGCCGCCCAGGGGTGGGGGCCGGGGGGGGAGGACAGTAGGTCCCCCCCCCTCTTATTACCATTATGGCCCCCACCCGCCGGCCAGGGGTGGGGGCCGGGGGGGAGGGCAGTAGGTTCCCCCCCCCTCCCTACTACTATCATGGCCCCCACCCGCCGCCCAGGGGTGGGGGCCGGGGGGGAGGACAGTAGGTCCCCCCCCCTTTATTACCATTATGGCCCCCACCCGCCGCCCAGGGGTGGGGGCCGGGGGGGAGGACAGTAGTTCCCCCCCCTCATTATCTTTATGGCCCCCACCCACCGCTCAGGGGTGGGGGCCGGGGGGGGGGACAATAGGTCTCCCTCCCTTATTTTACTTTACAGCCCCCACCCGTCGTTTAGGGGTGGGGGGCAATATTTTTTATTTTTTTTTACAGTGAGCAGCCACAGGCTGCTCACTGCTTACTAGACATGCCCCTACTCGTGGTATAGCGAGTAGGGGCATATTATTTACTAATACCAAGTCATTTTTACTTAGTGTTAGTAAATTTGTCTGAAAGACCAATTTAGGTCTTTCAGCCTTTTAGTAGATAGCTCCCTGATACCGTGGGAATTAGGGAGTTATCTACTAAGCGGCTGCAAGATGCAGCCACAGCAATGAATAGGATCGGAGTTTCATTCATTTGAATGGAATTCCGATCCGAACAAAGTACCGAATTGCATCCTAACACCAATGGAGAAACAGTGCTCATTCTGTTAGGATGCAATTCGGCAGTTTTGCCGGCGTTCTGTCTAAGTGACAGGACGTTCGGCAATACTGACAGGAAGCATTGTGGGAACTGGGAGGAAAGCTAGGGATCATGGGAAAATTGGTCTGACCAGCGGAAATGAAGCACACTTTGCTCCTCCGCTGGTCAGAGCTGGTCAAGCGGAGGAATCCTCCATAAGACAGAGTCCCTACTTTGTCTTATGATTTTAAAGAAAACTAAAGAAGACCGGAAGAAAAGAATAACAGATCCCGAGAGAGGGGGAGAAGAGGAAGAGATTGAGGAAAGGTAAGTTCGGCATGACAGTGCCGCTTTAAGGTAAATTACATCTGTTTGAAAGTGAAACCAGTTTTTTTTTTCATGCAGGCTCTGTCAATCATAGGCAGGGGAGGTGTGGCTAGGGCTGCATAAACAGAAACAAAGTGATTTAACTCCTAAATGACAGTGAATTGAGCAGTGAAATTGCAGGGGAATGAGCTATACACTAAACCTGCTTTATTTAGCTAAAGTAATTTAAGTGACTATAGTGTTCCTTTAACTGTATTTTTCAAAGTGTTCAAATCTTTTTGCTCCAAGTCTAACAAAAAAAAAAAAATCCTCTCCTGCTTGCAGAGTGAGTTACCGCATAGCACTTGCAGGAGAAGCACACACAATTGGGGAATCACTAATAAAACCATGTGCAAAAGAAATAGTGTCATGTACTTTAAAAATTGAAGCTGTGCCACTTTCCAACAACACAGTTTTGCGCCGTATTCATTATCTTGCTGATGACATCCATACTGAACTAATTTCTCGACTGCATTAATGTGATGGGTACTCATTGCAATTAGACGAGCTCACAGATGTTTCAGGACTTTCAATTTTGTTGGTTTTTGTTACATATAATTTTGACAAACTGATTGAAGAATACTTGCTTCTGTGTGAAACTTTGAAAACTCTCACCACTGGTGAGAACATCTTTAACTGTATCCAGAAGTTCATTAACACATACAGTATAAATTGGGACAAATGTGTAGATGTGTGCAGTGATGGTGCCAAAGCAATGGTTTGCAAAGTGGCAGACGCTGTGACACGAATAAGAAATGTCGCAAAAAACAGCACCAGTTCTCACTGTGTTCTTCACAGACATGCACTGGTAGTGAGAAAAAAATCAATCTCACTTAAAGGACCACTCTAGGCACCCAGACCACTTCAGCTTAATGAAGTGGTCTGGGTGCCAGGTCCCTCTAGGAGTAACCCTTTTTTTTAATAAACATAGCAGTTTCAGAGAAACTGCTATGTTTTTATAATGAGGGTTAATCCAGCCTCCAGAGCCTCTAGTGGCTGTCTCATTGACAGCCGCTAGAGGCGCTTGGTGCTTCTCACTGTGAAAATCACAGTGAGAAGACGCCAGCGTCCTTAGGTAAGTATTGTAAATGCTTTCCTATGCGACCGGCTGAATGCGCGCGCGGCTCAGCCGATAACGTCGTGAGGAAGGAGGAGAGGAGGAGGAAAGCTCCCCGCCCGGTGCTGGAGAAAGGTAAGTGTTTAACCCCTTCCTCTCTCCAGAGCCCGGTGGGAGGGGGTCCCTGAGGGTGGGGGCACCCTCAGGGCACTAAAGTGCCAGGAAAACTAGTATGTTTTCCTGGCACTATAGTGGTCCTTTAAAACTGTGTTAGACGAATCGGTTCAGATTTTTAATTTTATAAAAAGTTGACCATTACTGTCACGACTATTTAAAATTATATGTGAAGATATGGGTAGTCACCACTCTGCTCTACTTTTGCATTCAGAAGTCCGTTGGCTATCACGAGGTAAAGTCCTTGTTAGAATGTTTGAATTGCGTTGTTTGCATATTTCCAGGATCATAAATTTGGATTATCTGATCAATTAACAAACACTCTGTGGTTATTCAAAGTAGCATATCTTGAAGACATATTCACAAAATTAAATGACTTATGTTTATCACTACAAGGAAAAAACACTAATATTTTTTTTTTTTTTTTTTTAATTCTTTTGTTGTGCATGAAGGTATAACAGTGCATATGTGGTACCCCGACGGCATTCCACACACGTTTAAATGACAAAAATAACATTGGGGTACAGAGGCAAGTTTGCACATTTTTTTATATTATTATGAGAGGTCAGCTGTATGAGCTGTAGCTTAAGGGAGTATTCAACGCTTGAGACAAGATATAAGTAGATAAGAGTTATGTTTCAGGATTAACAGACATTAGCAAACAGTGGGTCCCTGAGACCTGTTAAGATTCGCATCCGGGGGCGGAGCCTGACGACCAACCTGAACAGACGCCATCTTCCCTAGCTCCTCGAGTGCCGATCGCAATCCGGCAGATATCTCCCTCCGTTGGGGCCATCCACTCAAACAGAGCACAGGACCGGCACCACAACATCGAGACGAACAGTCCGATGCCTTTTTTTCACGCCGCCAAGCAACCCAGGCAGCGGCGCAAAACCGCGGCCTACCACACCTCGCCACTCCTCGGCCTCGAGTCACTCCTCGGCGGACAGAGAGCAGGCAGTGAGTACTCAGACTACCCCCTACAGGCAGCACCAAACATGGGCAGACGCACCCCCAAACCCACGACCAGTGATCACCCCCAAAGCAGGGACATTGGGCAAATGCTGCTGCGGCCGGCGCAGACCACGCCAGTACATGCGGATCCCCCGCCAAATATGTCCCCAGCCCAGGTGACAGAGGGAGAGGGGACCCCACACAGCTTAAACCCTCAGGGGGAACCCACAAAACCCCCAGCCTCGCCAGAGGACTCAGCCCCCACCACTAAAGGGGACCTAAAAGCCCTCCTAGCAGACATACAGAAACTGCTGGCTGCAGATGTAGCCCTGATTAAAAGGGATATACAACATGTTACAGACCGGGTCACAAATACAGAAAGGGACATAGAGGGAGTCCAAAACACCATAACCATCCTGCAAAACTCAGTCCAACAACTGCACGTGGAACAACACGTATTAGCAACCCAAATAATGTCCCTTGAAGACAGGCAACGCCGCACACATATAAAGATCCGCGGCATACCCAACACCATCACCACTGAAGAACTGCCGCACTACATACGACGTCTCCTAACTACGATCCTGTCGCAGCCAGCAGCTAAAAAGATTATACTGGATGGGATATACCGTGTGACAGGCACGGCCCGCACCCCATCAGACACCCCAAGGGATGTCATCCTGCGGTGCGTCACCATACATGACAAGATACAAATAATGGTAGCCCTGAAAGGCAAAACGCCACTGGGATTTGAAGGAGCTCAGCTATTATTTTTCCAAGACCTCACCAGAGCCACCTTGCTTAGACGCAAATCCTTCGGCCCGGTAACCGCTGCCCTACGTAACGCAAACAAACCATACAGATGGGGTACCACCGGCTCTTTACTTGTCCATCACGCTGGGACCACTCACAGCCTTACCTCCCCGGCAGGAGCCCCTGCCTTCCTATCTGCAGTGGGACTACAACTGAATCGACCGTCTACTACGGACGACACCGTAACCTGGGACCCTACGGCCGGCACCTCAACTGAACAAGCGACGGACCACCCCCAGCGCCCGCATACCGGACTTAAACCTGGGACTGTATCGGCCTGACCTCTGAGCCTCCAGCCTGTGCCAAGGCCTAGAAACCAACACAGACTGGCGACCAGCCTGAACGTTCACTCAAACCGATTCAGAATCTAGAAAGATAGATCTCCATGCTTAACCATTATTTTTTGTTCTTTTCCTTTCTTACCATCTACTCTTATTACTATTACTACCAATTACTCTTATCTCCATGCACATACATGCAGATATCTCACCACAATACCGGAGACAGGCACTACACCACCCAAACACAATGGGAGCTATACACCGGCCTCCAAACCGCAGGCAACACAGCAAAGAGAGGCGTATTACATACCCCCCCGCCACCCCCTTAGGTCAGGGGCCACACTGAGAGTGCCAGACTGTGAGAAGGCACCCAACGGACCAACGTCCACACAAGCACACATAACACAACACACATAGTACCCAGAAGGTACACATAGCCTGGCACCTGATACACACATGAAACCATCCTGAGATCACGCACATGTATAAGCCCCTGCACAGCTTAACACTTTCATGTAACACACAGGAGTTTACCTCACACCCTACGCCTGTAGTACACCGGGAGCGCAACACAACCAACCACTAGCCTGCAGAAATCTAACCAGCTCCAGGTTTGTCTTCAACCATGCTCATAATAAAAAGTGCTAGTCCAACGCATTTCACAGAAATAGCTAGACACTAACCCCAAACACTGGGAGTATACTCACTACTGTTGACCTACTGTAAACTGACGATTTCAAGAAATGCTGAATGTAATTTGATTGTACAACTGAGCACAGAAAAAATAAAGAATTTAAAAAAAAAAAAAAAAGATTCGCATCCGTGCATTATTAAGTGGTTTGAGTATTACCAAGATCAACAGATGAGTTACAAGATGCTGGCAAGCATGCTGCTAGAAAGCTGACTAAATACACAGAGCTGGTAGGCTATACATGTTACTTAGTGGATGCATGTGCGCGCAAGCTTACAGGATCGAAAATGTATTATTAGTGTCATACTATGCCATGCCACTTGCATATACTATGCATAATGCATACGCTAAGTGGACTGACTCTCCCGGAGTAATTATGCAGTGGTGCTGGTCTGACCTGGGACAATTCTAACAAAGCATTGCAGTCCTGTACATTAATAATGGCATTTCTTCATAAGGCAACACAGGTGATGCATTTATCATTTGAATGAGAGGTGGGGAACAAGAGAGATATAAAACAAGAGAGATATAAAACAAGCAGAGATATAAAACAAGCAGAAGGTGCTTTCTGTACTGGTCGCTGTTCCCAGTTGCTGCGGGTCACAGCAAGGCCGGGTACCATGGAGGTCATAAACACAGGGCTGTCCGGAGTGCAGGTAAACGTGCAACGAGAGTCCACCGTTTGTAAGCCCAGCTAGGTGTGGGTCGGTATTGGTCAGGCAGTCCTCTTTAGCCAATTCCCACTCTGTAAGGGGGCCACTGGGTGTTCTGAGAAGGTGTCCACAGAGGTGGGTAAGGGTGATGTGGGAGTCTTACCGGATATGGGTCTGGCACACAGGTCACCCAGTTCTGGGTCGGATCAGTGACCGAATTCGTGAGGCTGCTTGCTCGAGCCCCCTGTCTTGAGGCTATGGCTCTGTGAGAAACTTGGCAGCTGGAGCTCAGTCCCGTTTTGTCCCTCAGGATGGGGGCTGCGTTTGCAGCGTGTGTAGCTTTGCGGCTCCCTGCTTTGCGGCTGTGGCTTGAGAGGGTACACCAGCTGTGCCTTCCCCTGATACCCTGGTCGGGTGAGTGGCTTGTGTGGCGTACTGGACTAGTGATTTCGCTCTCATGGATGTGGGGGTAAACATGTGGCTTGCCAGTATAGGTCTCCTGTGTGCTGTGTGTTGCTCCCACTCAAGTGCCTTGCTGAGAGGCTGCAGCTTTCCCTCTGTCCTGGGTCTGGTGCGGTCGCTGTATCTGTGTTCAGACGGCTGTTGTGGCTCCATATCGCAGGAGCCGTTATGCAGGTGCTCTGAGCCGCCGCCATCTTGGGTTTGGGCCTCGTGTGTCCAGCGCCCTGAAGTCTGCTTGCAGGTCGGCTTGAGTGCGCCCCAGCGTGGACCGGGATGACCCCCCCGGCCCAGAGGGGGGGGAACAGGAGCCGGCAGGCATTCTACTATCCAGCGTGGGGCAGTATAGGAGGGAGACAGGGCAGCGGCCGTCCACCCCGCTCCCCCTAGAGTAGGCCGCGGCCTCCGAAGTCCCGTGCTTCCCGTGGGGGGATCCGAAACTCCCGATCTCGGGTTCCGCTACCCTTCCCACTGCTGTGGGAGTAGTCCCCTGCAGTTTGCTAGTTTGGATGGTCGCCTATGGTGGCTCAGAGATCGGGTTTCTCGGGAGCCCATCCGCCATGCGACCGGTCAGCATGGCGGTCCGGCCCCGCCCCCCACACTAATATTTTTAATGCAAGAGATAAAATATTTTCACTGTCTCATAAGCTGCAGTTTTGGACCTTATCTGTTGAGCAAAATAATTTGAACTCTTTGCCAACACTTAAGGATTTTCTTGAAGAATCAGAAATTGAACTTGATGAAATTTGCAATGAAATTGTAGATCATCTTCGCCATTTAATCTCATCTGTTAATTTGTATTTTACATTCTTAAAGGATCACTATAGGGTCAGAAACACAAACATGTATTCCTGACCCTATAGTGTTAACACCACCATCTAGCCCCTCTGGGCCCTTCATGCCTCCATAAATATAGCAAAATCTTACTGTATTCAAGCCAGAAGCTGTAATTCTGCATGCTGTTTGCCTAAAAAAAAACAAGCAGTCTGCTGACATCATCAGAAGTGGTAGCCTGATCCAATCACAATGCTTCCCCATAGGATTGGCTGAGACTGACAAAGAGGCAGATCAGGGGCAGAGCCAGCATGATTTAAACACAGCCCTGGCCAATCAGCATCTCCTCACAGAGCTGAATTGAATCAATGAATATCTATGAGGAAAGTTCAGTGTCTGCATGCAGAGGGAGGAGATACTGAATGTTTGGATGCGTTTTAAGCAGCCATGACCCAGGAAGGATCTCTAACAGCTATCTGAGGAGTGGCCAGTGGAGTTATCACTAGGCTGTAATGTAAACACTGCATTTTATCTGAAAGACAGTGTTTACAGCAAAAGGCCTGAAGGTAATGATTATACTCACCAGAACAAATTCAACAAGCTGTAGTTGTTCTGGTGACTATAGTGTCCCTTTAAATGAAAACAATGACTGGGTTTGAAATCCTTTCATAATAGACAAGCCAGCCAATTTTTCTGATGTAGATTTTGAGAATCTGATCGATCTAACTTCTAACGGTCAACTAAGCAAAAAATTTAAAGAAGTTTCTCTTATTGCTTTTTGGGGTGATTTACGCAAAGAATATCCAGAATTGTCCAAGCGGGCAAGCAAAGTTCTGTTGCCATTCGCCAGCACATACTTATGTGAAACTGAATTCTCACTTTACTCTGCAACAAAAACAAAGTATCGAAATCGACTTGACGCAATTGCAGACATGCAAATACAATTGTCAACAATTAAACCAGATATAAAAAGAATTGAAAGGTTTGTGCTGCGCTACTCTACAGCACACATTTTTTTGTTGGGGTTCCAAAGTTTTGTGATACCATGTCAACGGGTTCCAAGGGAAAAATTAATTGGGAAACCTTGTCTTAGGTTGTCTTCTTTAAAAAAAAAATATACATGTGAAGGGTTATTCAGGGATTCTGGACAGATATCAGTGTTACAATGTAACTTTCGTTAATTTTGAAAAAAAATGGTTTGAAAAAAGCAAAGTGCTACTTGTACTTACAGCCCTATAACTTGCAAAACAAAGCTAAGAACATGTTAACTTTGGGTATTTCTAAACTCAGGACAAATTTAGAAACTATTTAGCACGGGTGTTTTTTGGCAGTTGTAGATGTGTAACAGATTTTTGGTGGTCAAAGTTAGAAAAGGTGTGTTTTAAAAAAAAATATATATATATTTTCATAATATTTTATAAAACATTTTTATAGTAAATTACCGTATTTTTCGCTCCATAAGACGCACTTTTTTTCCCCTCAAAAGTGAGGGGAAATGTCTGTGCGTCTTATGGAGCGAATATGAAGCTTTACTTACCTGTCTTGCAGCGTTGGCCGGCAGCACAGGGCGCACCGCGGTAGTGGAACTTGAATTTCATGTTCCGGTTTCCGGCGGGACTGAAAGGAAGTGCGCACAAGCTGAGTGCGCACTTCCTTTCAGTCCCGCCGGAAACCGGAACATGAAATTCAAGTTCCACTACCGCGGTGCGCCCTGTGCTGCCGGCCAACGCTGCAAGACAGGTAAGTAATTATAGGACAAGGGGAGGGGGACAGTATGGGAGGGGGATAAAGTCTATGGGGAGGGAGGGGGGGTGGAAGTCTATGGGGAGGGAGGGGGGGTGGAAGTCTATGGGGAGGGAGGGAGGGGGGTGGAAGTCTATGGGGAGGGGGGGGGTTGAAGTCTATGGGGAGGGGGGGGTGGAAGTCTATGGGGAGGGGGGGTGGAAGTCTATGGGGAGGGGGGGCGGAAGTCTGTCGGGAGGGGGGGAGATGAAGTCTGTGGGGAGGGGGGAGATGAAGTCTGTGGGGAGGGGGGAGATGAAGTCTGTGGGGAGGGGGGAGATGAAGTCTGTGGGGAGGGGGGAGATGAAGTCTGTGTGGAGGGGGGAGATGAAGTCTATGGGGAGGGGGGGAGATGAAGTCTATGGGGAGGGGGGAGATGAAGTCTATGGGGAGGGGGGAGATGAAGTCTATGGGGAGGGGGGAGATGAAGTCTGTGGGGAGGGGGGAGATGAAGTCTGTGGGGAGGGGGGGAGATGAAGTCTGTGGGGAGGGGGGGAGATGAAGTCTGTGGGGAGGGGGGGAGATGAAGTCTGTGGGGAGGGGGGGAGATGAAGTCTGTGGGGAGGGGGGAGATGAAGTCTGTGGGGAGGGGGGGAGATGAAGTCTGTGGGGAGGGGGGAGATGAAGTCTGTGGGGAGGGGGGAGATGAAGTCTGTGGGGAGGGGGGGAGATGAAGTCTGTGGGGAGGGGGGGAGATGAAGTCTGTGGGGAGGGGGGGAGATGAAGTCTGTGGGGAGGGGGGGAGATGAAGTCTGTGGGGAGGGGGGGAGATGAAGTCTGTGGGGAGGGGGGGAGATGAAGTCTGTGGGGAGGGGGGAGATGAAGTCTGTGGGGAGGGGGGAGATGAAGTCTGTGGGGAGGGGGGAGATGAAGTCTGTGGGGAGGGGGGAGATGAAGTCTGTGGGAGGGGGGGAGATGAAGTCTGTGGGGAGGGGGGAGATGAAGTCTGTGGGGAGGGGGGAGATGAAGTCTGTGGGGAGGGGGGAGATGAAGTCTGTGGGGAGGGGGGGGAGATGAAGTCTGTGGGGAGGGGGGGAGATGAAGTCTGTGGGGAGGGGGGGAGATGAAGTCTATGGGGAGGGGGGGAGATGAAGTCTATGGGGAGGGGGGGAGATGAAGTCTATGGGGAGGGGGGGAGATGAAGTCTATGGGGAGGGGGGGAGATGAAGTCTATGGGAGAGAGGAGAAGACTATGGAAGGGGGGGACACTATGGGACAGGGGAGAAAAAAAATATTCTGTACAAACTGTCCCATAGTAAGAAACACTATGGGACAGTTTGTTCAGAATATTTTTTTTCTGGGTTTCTTCCTCTAAAAACTAGGTGCGTCTTATGGTGAGGTGCGTCTTATGGAGCGAAAAATACGGTATATGATATGATGAAAATAATGGTATCTTTAGAAAGACCATTTAATGGCGAGAGAAACTATGTATAATATGTCCGGTAGGCAGAGATTTGTGCTCACCCTTGCAGATATACACCGTCCAAGGTGATAAGGTTAGAAACCACCAGGACCGTAAATCTGTGCACGCGGGCTGTGCATGAAAGGTGCAGTACAGACAAGGACACAAGCAGAAGGATCGTTGAGGATAAGCCAAAGTCAGCGGATGCCAGAGGTCAGGATAAACAAGGAGGAAAGCCAAGGTCAGGAGCCGGGGTCAATCTGGAGAACAAGTATCAGGAGACAAAACCGTAACAACACACGATCACAAAAATCAAAAAACTGACAATGTTCTCATGGAGAGGCCGGTTTAAATACCTTGCTAATGAGCTATCTATGTCTCAGGTGGACATAGAGAGACAGGAGCAGCCACCTAGTGCTGCAGACAAGGCAGGATAGGACAACAGGCAGAAACATGAACTGAAGTGTAGCTCAGAGGCAAGACAGCAGGACTAAAGCAGCAAGAGTCCAGAGTTCAGACCCCGTTTTTGGCACCTCTGATACACATAGATACATACACTAACACACTTAAGGATACATACCCTGACACACAAATACATACTCTGATACACATGCAGGTACACAGACACATAGATACATACCCTGACACACATGCAGATACACACACACACACACACACACAGATACATACCCTGGCACAAATGCAGATACACAGAAACATAGATACATACACTAACACACTTAAGGATACATACCCTGACACACAGATACATACTCTGATACACATGCAGGTACATAGATACATACCCTGAGACATGCATATACACAGAGATATACACACACACTGATACACAGATACATACCCTGACACACATGCAGATACATAGATACATACACTAACACACTTAAGGATACATACCCTGACACACAGATACATACTCTGATACACATGCAGGTACATAGACACATAGATACATACCCTGAGACATGCATATACACAGAGATATACACACACACTGATACACAGATACATACCCTGACACACATGCAGATACATACACTAACACACTTAAGGATACATACCCTGACACACAGATACATACTCTGATACACATGCAGGTACATAGACACATAGATACATACCCTGAGACATGCATATACACAGAGATATACACACACACTGATACACAGATACATACCCTGACACACATGCAGATACATACACTAACACACAAGGATACATACCCTGACACATAGACACACCCTGACACACAGATGCATACTCTGATACACATGCAGGTACACAGACACATAGATACATACCCTGACACACAAAAATACACACACTGACACACAGATACACATCCTGACACACAGATACACATCCTGACACACAGATACACACCATGACACACATGCAGATACAGACACATAAATACATACACTAACATACTTAAGGTTACATACCCTGACTCATAAATACACATACCCTGACACATAGATACATACCCTGACACACATACAGATACACAAATTGACACACCAATACATACCCTGACACACATATACACACACTGACACATACACATAGATACAGACATACAGATACATACTGACACACATACACTGACACACTAACACACATGAAAATACACCAGGACTTGACAAATTTGCTTGGAATTTAGGAGCCAGCTAAATTAGCTAGAAGCTGGCATTGTTTTTAACTAACAAAGCTTAATTTTCAGCGACTAAAATGGAATTCTTAAAGAGGCACTATAGTCACCAGAACCACTGCAGCTTAATATTGTGGTTCTGGTGTCTATAGCTTGTCCCTTCAGGCTTTTCATTTTTTCAGAGAAAAGACAGTGTTCACATTGCTGCTTAGTAACACCTCTATCGGTCATCACTCAAACCACGCTAGGCATGGAGTGCTGAATGTTCCCCATAGTGATGCATTGATTCAATTCATCTCTTTGAGGAGATTCAGATTAGTGCATCCACAATAGCCTCTCAATGCTTTCCTATGGAAAAGCATTGCTTGGCTGAGATAATCAAGATTGATTATCTCAGCCAGGAAGGGGTATTCAGGCACAGCGAGACTGTCCCAGCATGGGAAAACAGGTAAGTAAAATCACCTTTCCCATGTAATCAGAGGGGGACCGGTCACCTAAACAGACACTCGTTAAGAGGCCGGCACAAACACACAGACTCACAGACAGACATACACAAGTTTGCAGACACACACAGACACAAAATCTCAGACAGACATACATACATACATACAAACACTCACTCACAGACACACACACACATACACAGATACATACTCACACATTCAGAAGTTGATTTTTTTTTTTAATTATTTTGATTGAAACCTACCCAACCTCCCTACATTTTGGAGAGCTGCAGTGGCTAGGCTTTTCCTGGGTTTTAGTGGGGCTGCTGTCATCTCCCTGCTATGCTCACTGTCTCACACTATTTAGTTTAGTATCCAGGAGGCCGGAATGACATCATATTCCAGCTCCCTGCATCCTTCAGGGCGCGCAAGGGAGCAGAGCAGGGAGATGACAGCTCCCTCGCCCCCCGTGTCTATTTCACACAGCGACCTCTGGTCCGTCTCTGCCCTCCCTCAAAACCGGCCTCCGCTCTCCCACGGCTGACTGGCCGGCCACCTCTGCTCCCCCATGGCTGGCCACTCGCATTCTCCCTTGCCGCTCCTGGCTGACATATTCCAGATGCAAGGACAAAATTCTTGGCGACCTGGGATTTGACGAGACCTGAGATACACATACAGACTGTGACACATACACTGACATACAATGACATACATACACTGACATACAGATACACACCTGCAGATACACTGACACATACAGACTCACAGACATAGAGATACACACACAAACAGATACAAAAAAGTACATACATTCTACTTTTTGGCTGGCTGTATCTCCTCTCCGGCGCGGCGTGCTCTGTGTGTGAGCTGGGAGGAAGTTGTTACAAGCTGTTACTTCCTCCCAGCTCTGGCTGTAGGAACACAGGGGTCCGGTCGCGCTAGTAAACCGCCGCAGTGTGCGCCCGGATCCCTGAAGCTGCTATCAGGTGGCCGAAAGTGCATGGGCCACCCGATAGACTCAGCCAGCAATCCCCAGCCTGTGCGGCGGCCGGCTGCCATTACTCAAATTTTTTTGCGCACCCCCAGGGGCACTGAATTGTACCCCTTGGAGTATGCGTACCGTGGGTTGGGAACCGCTGTTTTGTACTATTGCTCTACCTAATTGCATTTACATATATTTTAAGGATATTACATGAATAGTTCTCTCCCCTTGCTCTATCTTCTCCTTATCTAGCATCCAGCTATTTGGCTTTTTCTTTTAATGGTTTTTTGTCGTATGTCCCTTTTTAGACCTAAGTTTTGTAATAAAGTTTCATATACTTAACTGTTCTTTTATACTCAGGGGACCTACTTATGTCTAATATGCCCTTTTGGTTATTTTTGTGTAGTTTTTTTTCGGTTACCTCAAAATTGAGCATTATAGAAACATAAACATTTTATGAATTGCTCATAAAGACTATGTTGGGTTTTAATTGAACTTCTAGTGCAGTCAATAAAAATATCATAAGACGAAGTACAGACTACTTTGCTTTCTACAAGATGCCCAAGTTGATAAAGCTACACAAAAGTTGTCGCATAATAGAGTTACGTTTTGTAGTGTTGTTCAATGGCCAATTGTCAGTTACAATATTGCAAAAAACACTGATGTCTGTGGAAAAGAGCCTCTCCTGTCACTGACCGCAGTATCTCTTGACTTTTTCTCAGGCGTAGGAAAAACACAAAGATAAAGTAGTCCATATTCTGTCTTATGATATCTTTTGACTGAGTTGGACATATCCACTTTTAAGGCTGCCTTGTTGAGACCTTTTACCTTTATAAAATGTGTTGAACGTTGTCATTAACTTTGTACAGCTTTGCACTTCTGAATTGTAGTTATTATATGTACTTTTATTCCTTAGGGCTTTTTGGAGGTATTGTGCATAGAATTTTATTAACCCCTTAAGGACCGGACTGTTTTTGCGATGTTGTACATTTGCGACCAGGCATCTTTTTACACTTTTGTGGTGTTTGTGTTTAGCTGTAATTTTCCGCTCTCTCATTTACTGTTCCCATACAAATTATATATTGTTTTTTTCAGGACAAAAGGGGCTTTCTTTACATACCATTATTTATATAATCTCATGTAATTTAATTTTTTTTTAAATGAAAAAATATGATGAAAAATTGAAAAAAATACATGTTTTTTGACTTTTATGTGAAAAATATTTTACTCATCTACAAAAGCGAATGAAAAAAACTGCTAAATAGATTCAAAATTTTGTCCTGAGTTTAAAAATACCCAGTGTTTACATGCTTTTTGCAATTTTTTTTGCATGTTATAGGGCTATAAGTACAAGTAGGATATTGCGGTTTCAAAACATACATTTTTTAAAATGTATCAATAGTGACATTGTAACACTATTATCTGTCATAAATCGCTGAATAACACCCCACATGTACATATTTTTTTTAAAGTAGACAACCCAGGGTATTCAATATGGGGTATGTCCAGACTTTTTTAGTAGCCAGTTAGTCGCAAACACTGGCCAAAGTTAGCGTTCATATTTGTTTGTGTGTGAAAAAAGTAAAAAACTAAATTGAACGCTAATTTTGGCCAGTGTTTGTGACTAAGTGGTTACTAAAAAAGACTGGACATACCCCATTTGCAATACCTTGGGTTGTCTTCTTTTGCAAATGGTATGCCATCATGGGGGTAATTCTCATTCCTGGGCTACCATACGCTCTCAAAGGCAACGTAACCAACCTGGCCATTTTCAATGTAAAAATATTTGACCCATATATTTGACCCTGTAACTTTCAAAAACGCTATAAAACCTGTACATGGGGGGTACTGTTATACTCAGGAGACTTTGCTGAACACAAATATTAGTGTTTCAAAACTGGAAAATGTATCACAACAATTATATCATCAGTAAATGTGCTGTTTGTGTGTGAAAAATGCAAAAAAGTCACTTTCACTGACAATATCATCGCTGTGATATGTTTTACTGTTTTGAATCACTAATATTTGTGTTCAGCGAAGTCTCCTGAGTAAAACAGTACCCCCCATGTACAGGTTTTAGGGTGTCGTAGAACGTTACAGGGTAAAATACAGTGATAGCAAATTAAATTCTCTGGACTTTCGGCCTGGGTTGGCAGGCAGGCCCCTTAAATTGCAATCAATAAAATAACTTGATTATGTAAAAATATTACATAAATACGCACGTAGAATTTAAATATATATGCATATTTATATATTTGAAGTCTACGTGTATATTTATATAATTATTTATGTAATTTTGTATATGGACATATGAATAGTTTGTATTCTTTTTATTTATTTATATATACATAGATATATATACAATTTCATTCTAAGTGTATTTTGATATAAATATATATATACTAATATCAAAATACAGTTAGAATAAAATTTCGTATAGATATATATTTTTAAAAAAAAAATTATTATTATTTTTACATGTTTAATTTAATTTAAATTACTTATTATTTGTATTTTATAATAATATATATACAATATATATAGTTATTATATATATTATATATATACGTGTGTAATTTAATTATAAGTGTATTTTTATATTAATATATGTACATATTAATATAAAAATACACTTAGCGTGACATTATATATATGATATATAGACATATATTATATACGTATAATATATGTCTATATATCATTTATATATATACACATATATAATAATATTTTTTTTTTATTAACTATAACTTTAATTTTTTTAATGATTTTACAGTTGCAGGGAGACTGCCTGTCAGCACAGACAGTCCCCCTGCAGGCAGACACATGGACACCTATTGTTGCAGAGGTAAAACATTTGAACATTGCTCACAGTGCCCCAATGGCAGTTGCTAGCTTCTCCAGTAATATGTTAATACAGTAGTGAGGCATAATAAACCGTGCACATTTTTTGTATTCAGTAGATTCGGCAGTGGGGTATGGTTGGTTTGGGGATATTGTCTTGATGCTCCTGCATTCTTGAATAAAGAAATCATCTTAGCCTTATGTGAAATTCTATTCTTTTTTTTTTTTTTTATCATATATTGAAATTTTTTTTCTCTCGCTCAAAAGTTTAGCCCAACTTAAATCTTTGGAAAAGCTTATTCAAACTTATTCAATTGAGGATTGTTACATTTCACACTCAAAATTGTTTTTCCATTTTCAGAGGTGGATATCCCATCTGCTTTGTCAACAAGTCCACGTTTACATGACCGTGAGCGAGTGTTCAGGTATGGCCACTCCTTCTCTGCAGGACGAAACAGCTCCATAAAATCAGGTACAAAATCCTGTCTTGGCATTCAAAAGTCATAAATATGCATGTGTCAAGATAAGTTGGTTAAAGTGTTGTCTGAAGAACCAAACAGTGGAAGAAGAGTTACCGAACGGTTTTGGAAGTGAGGACAACAGAGGAGGTAATTGTAATAAGACAAGTGTCACCCAAGAAGATTGTAGGTTATCATATAGACTGTGTTTTCAGTAACTTCTTAAGGAACTGGAGGCTAGAAGAGATTCAGAGGGCACGGGGTAGGAAGTTCCTTAGGAATGGGCTAGCCCAGGAAAGAATCCTGTGGATGAGTTACCGAGAGCAGACAGATGACAGGAGAAGGTCACTTATGTATTTGTTGCGTAAAACTGGAAATGTAATGATTAGCACTGTGTCAATCATCCTTTGGAACAAACAGTATATTTTAGAGTGTAAATAAAACCTTCCTTGGTATATATTCTACATTTAGACTTCAATAATGTATGAACATAAACAGAATTTGTTTTATATGTGTTTTTGTATATTTGCTTTGTCATACATTTTGTCCTTAGTATGTCTATTAATACTTGTAATGAGAATTATAAAACACAACATGTATAAATACACAACATGTATTACCATTTTTGTAGTTTAAATTTAGTTCTATTTATAGGTTCTGGTCTCCTGGATGACATATCCTTCCTGGAACTGATGGAAGCTCTTCTCCAATACAATGATGAAGAAGACACTGGACGAAATTACCCAGTGGAGTCCAAAGGAGATGATGTGAAGGGGGATGGGCCAATGACTCGAAAACGGAAGCGAATTGCTGAAGAAGGTAAGCAGAGCCAATGATGGTGTATCACAGCTGACTGTGACATCAAAATTATTTTGTATTTCGGTTTAACAGGAAAAATATAATTTATATATTTTTTTTACATGTTTACATCTGTTAATAAGGTCCCAGTTTGAGCGTAATAGTCCCAATATGGAAATCTTGTCCCGTTGCCCCACTTTTTCACTTTTCATGTAACTGTACAACATTGTAACGGTCAGAGTACTTAGTGCAATGTATTTATGTTGCTCTAGCAGCCTTCACCTGTAAAACCCATACTCCACAATCTCCAGGAGGGTAAGTGTAACGGAAACATGGTAGACTAGTTTCCAACTGACACCATTGACCACCATTACAATTCTTCAGAGTAAGGTCTTGCTGTCTACCCACTGGACAGGCAAACATCACATCCCCTTACCTTTTATTCTTGCATGCAGGAATAAATGCCTCTTGGTGCTCCTTTACAAAGCTGCTTATGACTCACTGGCCCAACTGATTCAGCTCTCAGCCAGCAGGTCCGTTGATCCAAGGGGAAATTTGCTTGCCATTATCAAGTTAAGAAGGAAATTTATCCCTTTTTGTGGCACAATTCAAAATAGCTGCAATTGGGTTTCTTGGCTTCTTTTGGAACAACAGCACAACATAATGGGTTTTCAAAGTAGAACTAGATAACTATATAGCTATGACACCATGCCCAACAAACAAGATAGACAACACTTATGCTTAGGGAAGCAAGAATACCCAAAATACTTTATTCACCTCAAGGCCGAGCCTTTAATAAACTTACCTTAACATACCATCCAACATTTCAAATTGATAAAGTGGGACACTTTAATTTTAGGAGTGGAGGTGTCGCCAGGGGTGTGGCTGTTTTGAGACATTTTAGGTGATTTACTAATAACAATTTGCTATTTGAAAAGGCAGTGTTTACATGAAAATGCCTGCAGAGACAGGGAATAGACACCAGAACAACTACATTAAGTTGTAGTTGTCTTGGTGACAATAGTGTCACTTTAGGTAGGAATATGCATGCAGAGATCTATAAATTTGAATGTGTGAAAGAAGCCATTAATTTGTATTTGACCCAGACCAAAACTTGCCAGACCTCCCCTGTCTAGGTAAGGTATAACTAGTTTGGTAGTTATTTGTAGAAGAGTGCATTTAGTAAAAATGCCCACATTTTGTACGTTGGTGTCCTGCATCTGAAGGTACATTCATACAAGAAATACTGTCTCTTTCCTTCATTAAATGATCCATAGAGAATAAGTGATTGATGTAACCACCAAGTTTAATTAGAATGCTTGTAACAATGACAGAGTAAAGACCTAAAGTTTTTATTTTTCATTTTTATTTAAATGTAGCTTTTTTCAATGTAGTACACTTTAAACCTATAAAAGCTGCTAAATTGCAACGCAAACATTTTTTTGTTATTTATGTTTTTTCTCATATGCAGGTGAGTCACAGACAAGCCCAGGAAATAATTCTGTCTTAATAAAGGCCCCAGAAATCAAAGAAGATGGGGAAGAGAGGGCTTCAGTTCAGAGCAAAACCAGAGGTGAGAACCCCTACCAAAAAGGCGGCCAACTGTCCTATCAAATAATAAGTGCATTTTATATAACATGAACAGTCTCTGATTGGGCAAAAAAATGGGGATTTAGTTACATTATATGATCATACATTGCATAAGCCTGCCACAACGTCAATGTACCCCATCTTTGGCAGGTCCTACTCTCACAGTCTAATGTCTGCTCTTATGAGATTAACCACTTACTTGGGAAAAAATTCCATCTGAGGCTCTCTGCAGTACAAGGCTAAATAGGGACCTGAGATGAGGCACCTGTAACAGGGAGGGGTGCAGAACCAAGGAGTTGGCTAGACTCCCAAATATATATAGGAAACATGGGGGGATGGTTGCACTCACCTAAACATGCTTAAATGGGGTGCTGCTGGGGGCCATATTATACAATAAATACACAAGATCCAGCGCACTCTCCTATCTACTAAACAGCAACTTCAATGTCGACAGACTTTATTAGTCTGTAAAAGTTTTTTAAGCATGTTTAGGTGAGTGCAACCATCCCCCCATGTTTCCAGTCTCTGATTGGACTGTTTAGTTTGAATGATATATTGGGATTTTTATTTTTATTTTTGCATTTTTCATGATAATGTACATTTGATATATCCTGTCTTGCATAATGGCAGGACAGGATATATCAGGAAAGGCGCACTTAGCAGAAGGGAAGATTGCCAAGTACTGACCCCCTGTCCCACACTGATTGGATGGATAAGTAAGAGGCAGATCAAGTGGGGATTTAAAAATCCAGATATGCACATAAGCGGCTTGTTAGTATTTGACAAAGGTGCTTCAACACTGAAATGCGCATTGTGACTACACTGTCACCTAAGCATTATGTAGAGGAACACTGTTTGTTAGGTAGCATGGCTAGTTACTGGGTTAGGCTGGCTTACGGGTTTAGAAAATAATGTAGGCTTCACTCTGCTAGGGAACCGAGGTATACCTCGGGAGATTTGTATAGGAGCACTGCAGTAGTTATTCGAGCTTATCCTGATTACTGAATAGGATTGTGCTTTTTCTTTTTCACACTGGGGAGTTATTATATTGAGAGGTCTATCTGGCAACAGTAAAAGATAGTGGGTGATAATCAAGACTTTGTACTCTGCTGTATTAGTAGATTAAGTGTTTCATTGATTCTAGACTGTACCTACACTTATCTTGCTCTTTACATTGTCCTCTCTGTGAGTGTATATATACCATATGTCCAATGTACAGCGCTACGGAATGTGATGGCGCTATATAAATAATAATAATATGCTTGACTGTTTTCCAAGAGAGCTGCCATCTAGTGACCAGTGGTTGTTTTTAATACACGGACACAGTTATTTTTCCTTCTGCAACATTGTTTCTTTTGCTAAGTTGTTAGTTGTATCTTTAAAATATATATGATTTCTCTTGAAATTTACACTTTTCTAAATAAACTAGAGATGACTTGCAGTTAACTCCTAAAGAAAATCGGCGAGCTGAAAAGTGTCCTTTTAAGCATCAATTCTGTGTGTAGTTCAGCTAGGAAAATAGAGTGAAACTTTCACTATTCCTGGCATGAACAGAACTTTTATATTCTAATTACTTCACAGTTTTGTAATTGTTGCCTTAAACTGCAACACTGCATATTTTTCATCCATATTGTGTTGTCATGCTGAAATTCGTTTTTATTTTTCAGGCAGCAAGAGATCCTATAAAAGTAATATATCTAATGAGCTCATCTTCAGTGCAATATCCGCTGTGTTTCCAGAGAGAGGATTCCCTGAGGAAGTGAAAGAGAGGTATTCTATAAAACCTTACATTTATGAACAGTACATATAGCTATGAAATCAAAATTAATCTAAATGCAAAATAGTCGACCGCATCATGTTGCTAGAACAATAAGTCCTCCTGCCCAATGAAAACAAAACAGAAAATTCAGAATAGCAGAAACAGGTGCCTCTCCACAAATTCCAGGCAGGAAGGTAGCATTTGTGCCCTCAAATCACACAGTAGGTCTTTAGTAGCCTTCAGTAAGCCGTGGACATTTCATGATCTGCTAAAGGCATCCATGAGACTAGATGAAGAAGGTCCTGAACAATCCAAGGATGAGGATTCCTCTCCGGCATGGGCGTACCTAGAGCATTTGGAACCCGGGGTGGATCCTGATTTTGGCACACCCCCCCCCCCCCCCCCCCCCTCCAAAATGTAAAAAATACCCTCAAAAGTTTTACAATGTTTTCTTTATTTCATTTTTTAAATGGGTTGCACAGATTTGTAAACTTTGTAAATTCCCTGACTACAAAACTCCTGTCCTGCCTCCTTTTACAAAACCTCTGCACCCCCTTCCCAAAATCCCCTGCTCTGCCCCCCTTATAGCCTCCCTGGGAGTCTAAGTTGGGGAAGCAGGGATTCCTTCTTGCTTCCCCAAGAAGAGCAACAGTGACAGCAGCGGTTGGGAGCCATGTTAAGCCCCGCCCCCTGCCAAAGTACAAAACTCCTGCCCCTTCTACATAATCCCTGCACCCCCCAACACACACACAGTCACATGCAGACAGTCACGCACATAGTTACTGGCAGACCGTCACACACACAGTCACATGCAGACAGTCATGCAGACAGGCACACACAGTCACAGGCAGTCACACACACACAGCCACATGCAGCCAGTCACACACACAGCCACATGCAGCTAGTCACACACACACAACCACATGCAGCTAGTCACACACACACAACCACATGCAGCCAGTCACACACACACAATTACATGCAGCCAGTTACACACACATACACAATCACATGCAGCCAGTCACACACACAGTCATATGCAGCCAGTCGCACACAGTCACATGCAGCCAGTCACACACACACACACACACACACACACATACACAGTCACATGCAGCCAGTCACGCACATACACAGTCACATGCAGCCAGTCACACACCAATCACACACACACCCTCTCTCTCACTTACTGAAGTCCTTCACTGGGGTCTAAGTTGGGAAGCAGGGATTCCTTCTTCCTTCCCCTAGATGAGCAGCAGTAACGGCAGCGGGTGGGGGCTGTGTTAAGTGTCGTCGTTGCCCGCCACCGGCTGCCGATTTGAGTCCGTCCACACATTTGATTAGCTCCCCAATTTTGTTTGTTTGAATAGCTCCCCACTTGCCTACTGTGCAGACGGTATGGTTTTGAATTCGGCTGGCTGTCCCTGCGTGTGTGAGCTGTGTCGGCTGCCATAGCGGCCTGTGCTGCATACAGATCACAAATCTTAAAGCCGGCCCTGGTCATCATGGCACCCCCCTAGTTAGTGGACCCGGGTTGGACCGGCTCCCACCTTAGTACGCCACAGCCCTGAGTATTGCAGAGAAGTAGCGGAAAGGACGGGATCACTAGTGGATCCAGGTGAGTCAGTTCCTGAAGGTCGGGACACCAGAAATGGCTCTGCCTAAATGGAGTTATCAACAGGTGGGATACTATCTAAAGCTGAACCTGATGGATAACTCTCGATATACTGGCAAATGGGGCAAAGACATACACTCCTTGGAGAGGCCAAGTTTTCAGAAGTTTCCACTGCCGCTTAGTCTGTAACCAGCAGCGAGCTGAAGAAAATTGGAAGCTGACAATTCCCAGTTCTGTCGCCTGAATCAAGGGTGACAGAAGCCTTCCCAAACACGCTGACATGCGAAGAGGAATGTGGTCTATACAAAGAGTTCTGAGTTCCTTCATGATTGGCCTAATATTGGACTGTGGCAATCGACGGGCAGATAGCACCATGACAAGCTCAAAGCCCAGAAACTGGATGACCTGAGAAGGAGACAGACAATTATTTGTGATTCACCACAAACCCCAAAAATTCCAGAAAGTGAACTGTAAACTGTGTGTGGGGCAACAAGGGTAAGGCAGTATCGCAGAAGATCAATAGATTGTCCAGATAATTTGGACAACAAATACCTTTTGCTCGCAAGTGAGCCTGCACCAGCTTCCCCAGTTTGGTGAAGCTCCATACTGTGAAGCTTGGTCTGAAAAGGAGAAAGGTCAACAGGCACATGAAGGAACCTCTGGCTCACTGGAACTGTCAAGTAGGCATCCTTTAGGTCAAGACGAGTAAACCAGTTCAGATCCAGCAGAAGACAGATGGCTTCTATTAAAATGCCTGTAGACCATGAATGCGTTTAGCTGACGGATATTGTTGATTAGGCAAAATACTTTTGTCTTCTTCCTCACCAAGAAGATATTTCTGTAAAACCCCCTGTCTTCCATTGCAAACTGAACTGTGCGTTTGGAAAAGAGTGCCTGGATCTCCATGTCTGTCTGTCTGTGAGGAGTCCATGTCTATGAGGTATTGGACATTCGTTCTGTCTTCATGCAAAGGAAAATCTTCAGGCACCCGCAGTGTTCAAACATCAAGCAGTTTTATTAGATCAAAAGTAGTGACAGAGCAAAGTTTTCAGCTTGACAAAGACCTTGAAGGTGGAAATGTTGCTCTGTCACTACTTTTGATCCAATAAAACTTCTTTCTGTTTGAACACTCCAAGTGCATGAAGATTGTCCTTTGCATTGTGAAACCGTTTTGGATTTGCTGGTTCTGTTTCAGTTAAGCACTCGGTACTCATTTGGAATTGAGTGCAGTTACATTGGTTGTTTTTTGTAATAATTGGTTCTGTCTTGAACCAGAACCAAGTGGAACTCAATCTGATATCCTTGGACTGAAGAACCAATGCATCCGCTGTGAGCAACATCCAATCCTGAAGGGAAACTGCCTGCTGGTGGTGAAAAAGTAGGTAGAAGTCACAGGAGGACACTTGTTGGGTAAACAGGGTCAATTCCTGCCACTAGAGCCTGCCCCGATCCTGAGCCATTTGAGAGAACTAGGTCCTAATGGCGGTTTTCAGAAAAAGGGAAGTAGCTTGACAAGGTCTGAAACTTGTGGGCGAGAACCAACTGGCTGCTTGGCCCCTCTGCAAGACCTTTCAAAAAATCATTCTGGATTCTGCAGTGAAGTTCTGAAGACCTTCCTGACTGAAATCTGAGCTTTGAGAGTAGTGAACAGATCCACATGCTTCTGCAGCCTCTTCAGCATAGGTCGTCCAAACAAAAGGCCCGAGGTCTGCATTCTTTGTAGGCAATATTGGACAGCCAAGAATCAATCCCTCAGTAAAAGTAGCATTGTCCCCACTTATGAATGCACCAAAGTGGTGCCCTGTGCCAGAGTGTTGTCAATCAGAATTTTGACCATGGGACCCTTCACATAAGGAGTTTATCCTGAGCTACTCGCAAGTCCTTCTGGAATCCGGTCAGAATGGAGCTGGTTAAGTACCTTGGAAAGCACCTTTACAACAGACACAGCTGAAGGCGCATTAATCATGGCCTGGAATTCCTGATGATGAGCAGCAAAGTCCTCCATTTCATCAGAAGAGTTTAGATTGTAGAGATATCCTACCTGAGAGTAGTGGAACAAATTAGTACATACCTAGTGTCAGATACTCACACAAGAGTATAGAGAGTCACCAACTCTGCTGAGGCTCACCGCATAGGGTCATCTCCAGACAGCAGGTTTCTGGGCCCAAAACAAAGATGACTACTGTAATATCCGCACTTACGTAAAATTCAAGATGGTCACCAGACGTGCAACTGGCCTAGGGTAGATGTCCTTACTTAGACAGAGCAAGTAGAGAAAAAGCTAGGTGAAAGTCTCTAATAGCCTCCCAAACAACCCAAAGGAGAGAAAGGAAAGGGCAGCTGCACCAGAAAAAAAGCGATATTGCAAGTAGAGGTAGAAGCAAGGAAGGAGACAGGAAACAGGCAACGGAAAGAGAATCAGAATCCAACACAAAAGGGGGTTCAGAAGAGGAGAGGGCACAGAAATAAACATGCACATCACCAAATAGAAGAAAAAATATGTATAAACAGAGAATGTGCAATAAATTAAATAAATCGGAGAGCACAGAAACAAAAACTCTGGCCTGTGCTGGTTCAGGAGCAGCAAAGAAAGAGGAGGTGCCGTTATGACCAGTACTTTATATTACCTCTTACTGTCTTTTGATTGGTTATGGTATCTTGTTTCTGATTTGTGCTGCTGTTGGAGTTCAGTAAAGATAATTTTTCAAGCACCCTGTTATATAAAATTTAAGAATTGTTCCCATGCATTAATTTGATTGCTGTCAAATAAGAACCAAGCTTTGATTTATACTATCTTTATGACTTTGTTTTTCTTTTTTATTCTTCATTTTTGTACAATCCACTGATACACTTTTACAAAGCATATAGGCATTAAAACAGAGATTGAACAGACTGTAATGGTGACATATAAACATTTCGTATGAGAGGTAAAACATACAGGGGATTGAATGTTTTGCTTTTTTCCGTTGAACAATTGAAATACAATGCTGTTGGATAATATACATCAGTAGTAGGACAGGCTATAAGATGTCAGAGAAATTTTAGATATGGCCTTCGCTATATAGACAGGGTACATGAATCCTCACCATAATTTAGTTGGGGCCAGATTATTTAAAGCTCACTATATTCGCCACTTTTTGTAACCGCAATGAGGCGGGTGTTGGGTATTGGTTTGGTCTGGAGACCAGTCTCCTGAGGTATGTTATATAGAGCATTTAGGAAAAGGAATATCGCTGAACAAGGTGCATAGAACCACATAACCACAAACAGAACCGTTTAGATAAATCTTCATAGCACCAGTTAAGGCTAGAACAGGCCTTTACAGCACCGTTCTGGGATAAATTCAGTCACTGAGGCCGGATTCCAATCGTGGGTGAGCTTTGTGGCTGCACAGTGAGGTTCAAAGAGTCCCGTGGGGCCTCAAAACCGCTAGAAGCTCTGCTGCCTCACTTTTAGATCAGTGATTTCATGTTTTTCTTCTCCCCAGAGGACCTGGAGTGTACGTGACATTCACCATCTATACTGTATCCCTCGCTTCCTAAGGAATTTCACAGTCCCTAAGACAAGCCCCACAGCTTTGGCTTGTCTCGGGGACAGTAATGCTGCCATGAGGCGCCACAGGACATGCGGCAGCTCTGCTGTCAGATCCCTCTCCGGGATACCTCAAATTTTCAGGTTGTTCTTGCGTCTCATATCATCCATCGCTGCAAAGCGCCACTCGTAGGTGTTGTGTTGCTGTCGCAGCCCCTCAACCTCCTGTTGCAGTGATGCAATTCAGTAAGTGTGGTTGCTGGAGGTCGACTCCACAACTCCCAATCTGCTTGTTCGGCCCTGCAAATCTGTGAGGATTTTTGCCACTCCTCGTGGATATTCCTCTGGAGGTCCGCCAAGAGCAGTTTTAAGACAGCCGTAGTGATAGGCGAGTCGTCTGGACTCTGCTGTTTTGGTGGAGCAGGTTGTAGGGCCAGGATGTCGTTCTCCACTCCCTCAAGGGAGAAGTCATCCGACAGCTCGGAGTAGACCTAAGGGGTAATCGCCCATCTTGGGCCCAGCTGCACTGTGTGCTTGCCGTAGGAGGTTCCCAATTTTCAGGCCTGCACGCAGCCTGTCCGTCTTCTGTTTTTGGTCTTTCGAACCATATTATAGTTGCCTTCTATTGCGTGTCTCCTTGGCTGGTAAAGCCGTGTTTCAGCGCTCAAAATAGGGTATATAGTTCCCTGCAATGCGGAGCTCATGGTAGATGCGTCTGATCAGCTCGGCGGTTCGACTATGATTTCATCTTTAATGTTTTTTTCCCCCACTGGTGAGGGTAGGGATATGTTGTACTTTGTACAAATATATATGGTTTCAAAGGAAATAAGTAATTGGTTTTATTTTTGATCTCCAGGTACCGTGAGTTAACAGAAGCTTCAGATCCCAATGCCTTACCTCCTCAGTGTACGCCTAACATCGATGGGCCAAGCGCCAAATCCGTGCAAAGGGAGCAGTCTCTACACTCCTTTCACACACTATTCTGTCGCCGCTGTTTTAAATACGACTGCTTCCTGCACCGTAAGTTGTTTTTTTTTTTTGGGGGGTTTGTTTTTCATTTTATGCCTATATAAGGAATCTAATCTATTAATATCAAACATCCTGTAACATTCAATGGAGTATTCTAAGTATTAACTAATAAAGAATTAATAGTTCATCATTAATAAGTGTGTAGCATGTGGCATGCTGTCTGCACTTCTTTGTAATTCAAAGAATGATTTGTAGCACATATATACAAGGGGCTAAGATAAAATGCACATTATTAAAGTGTGAAGGAAATAATGTGGGATGGTGAAAACAATGGCAGTTGAAGGCTAGAGAAAATGAGGATTATCTGAAATGTGAGTGCGCAATTGAGGATTAAGTGAGATGGCAGTTTTTTTTACACTATTGAAGAATTTAGGTCATAAAAGGAACATTCCAGCCTTATAAATAAAAAACATTGAAGGATTGTTGGTAAATCTCCTGGTCTCCCATTTGCATTCAAAGCCTGTAAAATAAAGAGGTTACTTACCTGTAATTAAGCGCAAAGATGGTCCCTTGCTGTTGCTCCGCCCAGCCCATTCACTGTGACATAATCGGTACTGATGATCTCCTGGCCAATATTTATTTTTTCCTATAGAAGTACTGAGATGCAGGGGCTGAAACAGGGGCCCTAGAGTTGAAATGCTTTGGATTTTGGAGTGTTCTGTTAAAAGTAGGAATGTGTGAGAGGGGGTTAGCAAAAGGGTTACAAAATAGTGAGCACATGCAATAAAAACAAGACGAGACAGGGGGGATATGATAGAAACATTTAAATACATAAAGGGAATCAACACAGTAAAGGAGGAGACTATATTTAAAAGAAGAAAACTACCACAACAAGAGGACATAGCCTTAAATTAGAGGGACAAATGTTTACAAGTAATATCAGGAAGTATTACTTTACTAAGAGGGTAGTGGATGCATGGAATAGCCTTCCGGCTGAAGTGGTAGAGGTTAACACAGTAAAGGAGTTTAAGCATGCGTGGGATAGGCATAAGGCTATCCTAACTATAAGATAAGGCCAGGGACTAATGAAAGTATTTAGAAAATTGGGCAGACTAGATGGGCCGAATGGTTCTTATCTGCCGTCACATTCTATGTTTCTATGTTTCAATTAAAAGAGCTGCAAACGGAAGGTGTGTGCCTAGGGAGCCCAGAGAAATTAAAAAAGTAACTATAGTTTTAGACCGTTTGAAGCTTGTCAAAATAACTGGCCCTTAATTAAAAAGACTCTCAATGGCACTATAACCATTTTATCTATCTGATATCTATCAGTTATGGTGGCTGGAGTCCCATGGCACTGTCTCTCCATTTAGTGTTAAACCATTTTCAAACTGTTTAACCCTAGGTTAGCAGGCTGAATGGGCACATTTTTATCGTTAAATGAGAGGTATCATTGTGCTATAGTCATCATGAAATGTTTATTAGAGACACATAGTAAATTGTATGCTTTCAGTGGTCAATGGTATTAGCTGGCAGCAAAGGGGGATTTAGTCTCAAGGTACAAGTGTGTTTTAGTATGAAAAGTATGTGAGTCTGTGTGATTAATGGGTTTACATTTTTGCACATCAAAACTCCAAAGGGCTGCTCCTCACAGACAAAAAACGTGCCTTTCCTTAAATGGTTTTGCATATTTATAAATTAAAACTGATACCGGAGAAACTGACGGAAGCCAAGCACAGAGAGATGGACACAGGTTTCTTCAGGAAGGAAGAGATTCTTTATTGGATCACCGATCGGGACTCAGAGGGACTAGCGTCACCAAAATACAGCAAAGTCTGAGTACTGAATACATAGAGTACATTCCTTATATAGCACTGTAGCTCCTCCCACAATTAACTACACCCACACATACCCTTAACCTATTTAATGAATAGAGTCTAAACTCATCCATCCGGTCTAACCACGTGGCTCATCTGATACAAAGGAGAGGGACGCGTAATTCCAGTTCTTACATTCCTGCACCTGGTCAGTACAGTGATGACAGTATCTTAGCTACGTGTAATTAACCAACTGATACTACAAACACATATACATACATATGCCTTGTGGCAATCTTAGCCTGCTAAACTTGTATTTTACTGGAATTACATCACATTCCCCCCTTTGATGCCTCTGATATTTCACAATTACTTGAGGCATCACTTAACCTTGGTTTGCATATACCTCAGGTTACCATGAACCAGACCAGACTTATCTTATGATGTGAATCTTCAACATTCATCTTCTTGCATTGGTTCTCCCTGATCTAGAGCCTTATACTTATATATCGCCATTATCTGTGCAGCAGCCTTCCTCTCTGCTATACTTCCTATCAGGCTTTGCACAGACCTAACTACTAAGGGTATAAGACACGGTAGGAGTAGACACAACAGTAAAATCAGTAGGACTCCACCTACCACTGCCTTAAGCCCTCCAAACCACTCATACCAGCTACCAAACCAACTACTTGGATTGTACCCTTTCCATACCTGAGTAGGCACATGCGCTAGTTTAACCATATGGCTAGTAAGCTCAGCTATTGCTTGCCCTTCGTCATCTATTTGAAGACAGCAATTACTTAGGTTAAACTTCCCACATACACCTCCCTCTACTGCCAAAAGGTAATCCAAGGCTAATCTATTTTGGTAGACTGCTGTCCTCATCCTGGTGTTATGCTTCGCTAGAAGATTGAGCGCTTGTGATGTCTCATTTGTGATAATCTCAACCACCGCCTGTAATCTTATAATACGGTTGAGCATATAAATAGGGGTTCTATAACCAAAGGTACCATCCTCAGCCCACGTGGCTGGCCCATAATAATCTATGATACGCTGGGGAGGCCATTCATCATCTTCCCAGGCGCCTATCTCTATGGGTCCCCTTTTCTTCCTATGATTCACATCATACACTTTAACACCTAAAGTCTCACCTGTTTCAATCGGTAACAAGAAGAAGGATGGTTTGAGCATACCCAACACACATGCCCCTTCCCAGTCCTGTGGCAGCTCCGAATAGGCTTTCTTACCACAGATCCAGTACAAATTTGCTGGGGCTCTCCAAATAGATGTGATGGATAGATCAAACCACACATCCTTTAAATTGGCATATCTAGCAAACGGGTTAGATGGTTCTGAGACATTTGAAGCCGACCACCAAGTTGTATTCTTTGTATCATCATCATAAGCTTTTTGCCCTAGACAAGTTAATTCTCCTACAGAAGTATTATACATTATTCCTTTCCTTGCTATGCAAACATAACCTATGATGGAGGTCTTTAATCTCCACTCAGATTTACCTCTAACACTCATATGATAATCGGCTTGTGTAGATATTAATTGGTCAACTGCCTCAGAACCGGACATTACCTCCTTTGCTTCCCAAGGCCATTGGTCTCCCATGTTAGTACCTCCACACACATAGCAGTTGGTAACATTAAGACTACCGGCAATACTTTCAGCTAGATCAATGAACAGGTTTTTAGCATTATGGGGGATCTTATTATCTATACTCATCTCTTCGTAAAAGGAATGGTATACTTGATGAGTCTGGGAGGATACCGTATCAGTCTCTATTCCTATAAACAATAATGTCCCAGGATCTAAACCCGTCCCGTATATTTGAAACCCAAATAAATTTCCATACTTATCTAAGAACTTGTCGGGGTTATTAATGAGTATATGGACTGGGTTGCATTCCATAGACTTACAATAAGGGCTAGTCGGCAACTTAGTCACTATCATGTCTTTGTCTACTGTCTGTCCCCAAGTTGCCCACCCCACACAAGACCAATATGGGCAAAAGTTATAATCTCTATTTGGGCATCTAGGACTTACATATTTATTTTTGCTACTGGGACAAATATATTTATCGTTAGACCCATACGTCCTCTCCCATCTAAGATCCCCACATACATTCCACGGCTTTCTACCACTCGATATCGCTTTACACGCATCAAATAGCAGAACACCCGAAGAATGTACGGATTCTAACACCGTTTTATTAATTAGGGTCCCCTGAGGATCTCCATTCCTGAGAGTCAACCAAATTGTACGAGGTTGATACTCCGGACTGAAGCACTTAGGTTCTCCTACTCCTAAATGGCACACACTATAATCTATATTTAAGTATCTACATCTCGATACATCTCCTTTACACTCGTATTGTGAATGCCAAATTAGGGTTTGGGAAATATGGTTACCTGTTCTCGTAGTCTTAATGCATACCTCACAGCTAGGAGTGTCGGTACCTCTACCTTCCTGAATATAAAAACACATATAAATAAACACTATCAAAAGCACATCTTTCGCCGTCATCCTCAGTCTTCGTCCGTGCGATGGCGCCTCAGCTTCCAGGATGTGAGGGGCTGCAGGGAATGGAGTTCTGCTCATCTTCACAGGTGTCCCTTCGAGACTTTCCTGGCTTATACACTATGTGATGGTAAGCGGACAGGCTTTATTATGGCCTTCTCACTCACACCTGTAACAATAAAATTTGTAATCCACAATAATTCCTCGTTACTCCGACTGAGTAGTGCGTTTTAACCGGATCTTGCAGGGATTCTCTGGATCTGCTGTAACTTGCCAAGAATCGACTGCTGCTGGTTTAACCCTGGAGTGATGTATCCACGGAGTCACTTCTGCTACTTTTATTGCTGTAGGGGTAGACAAAAGAACAACATAAGGACCTCTCCACTTGGGCCCTAACGGTACATTATTCCACTCTTTAATCCACACTTGATCTCCTGGATGATAACTATGAACAGGGGGATAAATATTCACAGGTAATCTATCTTGTACCCATTTCTGTACCTCCTCCATAGTCTTACCCAACTCTACAACCTGCTGCCGGGTAATTCCTTCTCCCAACTGACTCAAGTCCCCCCTTAAGTTACCAAGTACGGGAGGTGGTCGCCCATACATGATTTCAAAAGGAGAGAGGCCCATCCTTCTGGTAGGGGTACTGCGGATTCGCAATAAGGCTATAGGTAAGAGAACGTTCCACTTAAGTTGGGTTTCCTGACACATTTTAGCCAACTGGTTCTTTATAGTTCTATTCATTCTCTCTACCTTACCAGAACTCTGGGGTCTATATGCAGTATGAAGCCTCCACTTTATACCAAGCATATGAGTCAGTTGTTGTAGGCACTGGTGAACAAAAGCTGGACCATTGTCCGATCCTATAGAACAGGGTAGTCCATATCGGGGTATTATTTCTCGTAGCAGGAATCTCACAACTTCTCCTGCTTTCTCTGTACGAGTAGGACATGCTTCTACCCATCCTGAATAGGTGCACACAATTACCAGCAGGTAACGATGTCCACCCGATTTAGGCATCACTGTAAAGTCTATTTGTAGATCGGACATGGGGAGTCCCCCCATAAACTGAACTCCTGGTGGCTTTACTGGTCCTTGTCTTGCATTATTCTTAGCACACGTTACACATCTGCGTACAATGGCCTGAGTCAAGTTGGACAATCTTGGTATGTAGAAATGTTTTCTAAGAGATTCTTCAGTACTGTCTCTCCCAGAATGTGTCCCGTTGTGATAATTTTGGACAATTTCTACCGCTAGCGATGCTGGTATAACTATTCTTCCATCTTCTAGCTGATACCACTTGTTCTCCAGATACTTTCCCGGTTCAGTCTTTAACCACTCCTCTTCTTGAGCTGTATAAACTGGAGTCCATTGGGACAGTGGAGTTGGTATAAGAGCAGCTATATGCCCTACATACTCCTGTCTTCCTGATTCAGCAGCACGCTTAGCTGCACTATCTGCCATCCGATTTCCCTTGGTTACATCACCATCTCCTCTCAGATGCGCTCGACAATGTATGATACCGACTTCTTTCGGCTCCCACACTGCTTCCAATAGTTGTAGGATTTCAGCTGCGTACTTGATTTCTTTGCCTTCTGAATTCAGTAGTCCTCTTTCTTTATACAAAGCTCCGTGGGCATGAGTGGTTAAAAACGCATACTTAGAGTCCGTATAGATATTTACTCTTAAACCTTCAGCCAATTGTAACGCTCGTGTTAGTGCTATTAATTCTGCCTTTTGTGCTGATGTTCCTTTCGCCAGTGGCCGAGCTTCTATCACCTTGTCTATTGTTGTCACTGCATATCCTGCATAGCGGATCCCTTCTTTCACATAACTACTGCCGTCGGTGTAATATTGAACATCGGGGTTCTGGATGGGAAAATCACGAAGATCTGGTCTACTTGAGAATACTTCATCCATTACTTCCAAACAATCATGTTGACTTTCAGTAGGTTGTGGCAAAAGGGTAGCTGGATTTAAGGTGTTTACAGTCTCTAAATGCACTCTTGGGTTTTCACACAACATTGCTTGATACTTGGTCATACGGCTATTACTAAACCAATGATTTCCTTTGTAATCCAACAACGTCTGTACTGCATGTGGGACTCGTACATAAAGTTCTTGACCCAGAGTGAGTTTATCGGCTTCAGCTACTAGCAGGGCGGCTGCAGCTACGGCTCTTAGACAAGGTGGAAGTCCGCTGGCCACTGCATCCAATTGTTTAGACATGTAGGCAACAGGTCTTTGCCATGATCCCAAGTACTGTGTCAATACTCCCACAGCCATTCTTCTTTGCTCGTGTACATACAGGTAGAATGGTCGTGTGTGATCAGGTAGACCTAATGCTGGGGCACTCATCAAAGCCTTCTTCACATCTTCAAATGCCGTTTGCTGTTCTTGGGTCCATAGGAAGGGGTCGTGCTCTGTACCTTTGATAGCTGCGTACAGAGGTTTTGCCAGTATCGCATAGCTGGGAATCCATATCCTACAGAAGCCTGCTGCCCCCAAGAATTCTCGCACTTGTCTTCTATTCTTGGGTATTGGTATTTGGCAGACAGCCTCTTTTCTCTCTGGCCCCATAATTCTTTGACCTTCAGAGATATGGAATCCTAGATACTTGACAGTTGGCAAACACAACTGAGCCTTCTTTCTAGACACCTTGTATCCTGCCTTCCAGAGAATGTGTAGTAGATCGTGCGTTGCTTGCTGACAGATTTCTTTTGTAACTGCTGCTATCAACAAGTCATCTACATATTGTAACAATACACACTCTCCTGGGATGGACTCGAAATCCAATAGATCTTGACTTAGGGCTGAACCAAATAGGGTAGGTGAATTTTTAAACCCTTGGGGCAGTCTTGTCCAAGTCATTTGGCGTTTTGAGCCCGTTACAGCGTTCTCCCATTGGAAAGCGAAAATACATTGACTTTCTGCGGCAATTCGGAGGCAAAAGAAGGCATCTTTGAGGTCTAAAACTGTGAAGTAAGTAGCCCCGCCCGGAATTAAAGCAAGCAGGTTATATGGATTGGGTACAACTGGATGTATACTAACAACCGCATCATTGACTGCTCTTAAGTCCTGCACAGGTCGATACTCATCTGTGCCGGGCTTTTGAACAGGCAGCAATGGGGTGTTCCAGGGGGAAGTACAGAATTTTAGGATACCATACCGTATGAACTTATCCAGATAGGATTGGATGTTCTTCTTAGCCTTCTGCGGAATGTGATATTGTCTTAGGCTCACTGGATAAACCCCATGTTTCAGTTCAATTTTTATTGGTGGAATATTGCGGGCCAGTCCTGGTGGGTTGTTCTCTGCCCAAACTCCTGGTATGTTAAACAATGTCTCATCACTCCTAGGGTTTTGGCTAGTCAACACTGTATAAAGTCGCCACTCTTCTTCCTTTGGTACGGATAAAGTCATAATACCTGAAGGTCCATTAAACTTTAAAGATGTTGTTCCATCTGGTAGGAACGTAATCTGCGCTTGTAATTTGGATAGCATATCACGTCCCAGCAATTGGACTGGACATTCAGGCATATAAAGGAATTGGTGTTTTACTACGTGGCCTCCCAATGTACAGAGTCGACTTTTAAGAACCGGTCTTTCAGCACTTCTTCCAGTTGCTCCTATCACAGTAATAGTCCTTCCAGATGGAGGAGCAACTAGATTAGTCACCACTGAATGTTCAGCACCAGTGTCGATCATGAACGCACTCCTTTTCCCCCCTATTGATACATCGACCATAGGCTCCGCTCGACCAAGGGGGATGGAGCCCGGTCGGTATCAATAGTCCTCCATGACCGTGTCAGCCAATCCTACAAAGTCCCTACCTTCTCTATCGCGAGACCTTTGCGCTGCTGGAATATACCTGTCTTCCCTAACACTTCCTCTGTTCCCATTACTCCCTCTATAACCATTACTCCCTCCGGGACCTCCTCTACCTCTCGCTCTGCCTCTAAAGTTTCCGTAGCCTGCCCTGGGTTGGTCTCTCTCGTACTGCTCTCTTTGCGGACATTCGTTCCTCCAATGCCCTTCTTCCTTGCAATACGCACACTGATCCCTACTCAAAGGCTCCCTACTCCATCTATTATTGCCTCTATCTGGGCCCCGTTTATCTACGCCTGCGATCGCTACCGCTAGCATATCAGCCTTTTTACGCATCTTGCGCTCCTCCTCTTTCTTGCTTTCTGTTTCCCTATTCATATAGACCTTATTAGCTACCTCCATTAGTTGGGAGATTGACATACCTGCAAACCCTTCTAACTTTTGTAGCTTGCGCTTAATATCTCCGTAAGCTTGGCTGACAAAGGCGGAGTTAACCATTCGGGAATTGTCTGCGTCTTCCGGATTAAAGGGGGTGTACAAGCGGTACGCCTCCAATAATCGGTCATAAAAGACACTGGGCGCTTCATCGCTTTTCTGGATCACCTCAACTGTCTTCGACATGTTAATGGCTTTCTTTCCTCCGGCTTTCATGCCAGCAATTATAGCGTCTCTATAGGCTCTGAGTTGAACCATATCAGCACCATTTACGTTCCAATCGGGATCAGTGTTGGGATAATGTGTTGCGGCCCATGCTGCTGGATTAGCTTGGTTCAAAGCACGGGCTCTATCCTCTAATGCTTTAATGGCTGCTTGATTTATTCTTGTCCTTTCCTCATTGTTAAATAAAGTCATTAATAACTGCTGGCAATCAGCCCATGTCGGATTATGTGTCTGTACTATTGAGGTGAACAGATCAGTCATGGCTTGTGGTTTCTCAGTATACGAGGAATTATGGGTCTTCCAGTTTAAAAGGTCGGTAGTGGTGAAAGGGACATATACGAAGACAGGGTCAGCGTGTGCCATTTGACCTGCGGCATCGATATAAGCTGACCCGGGATTTAAGCGAAGAGGCATCTGATAGTGCTTTAATTGTTGGGCACCAGTCAACTGTCGGGTTTGGATGGGGCTACGTAGGGAAGCGTCAGTCATGGGTTCCGGTCGGGGAGATATAGGGTATGGGGATGTGGGAGGTTGGTTTTGGGAAAAGGTAGTGAATAGAACACTTCGGGCCGAGCTAGATGAAGCTTGACCGGAAGTCTGAAGTGGCGCCAAATCAGGATATTCGTTTCTAATGGGGGTGGGTTCTGGTTCCGGAAGGGGAGATTTAGTACGAGGGGGGGTGGATCCTGTACTGGAGGAGGAAGCGGAAGTGGATGAGGGTAATGAGGGAAGGGTTACAGGACTTCCTGTATTTGCGTCACTTCCTCTTACCGGAAAGTAAGGGGGCGGCAAAGGGATCTCGGACTCAGGGGGCGTGTCCAAAATGGGCCTAACACCAGTCCTAGTGGACGAACAAGTCCTAGCTACCATGAGGCGACACTGCTCCTCGTGGCATGTCCGGAGCCATTTTGGCGAGTCATTTACGGCCTGTCTCCAACAATCAATATAAGGAAACTGGCCGTAAAGTTCAGGCCTACCTGATACAGCCACGTGTAAGCGCTGTACCAGAGTTGGATCCAAACTGCCACGTGGCGGCCATGCCGCAACCAAAGTAGGCCACTCCCTAGTGCACAAAGTGACCAAACGTACAGGGGACATCTTAACCCCAAAATCACAAACTTTGAATCCCTTTTTAAAATTCTTAACCATACATCCTAAGGGATCCGGAATCGTTGACTGCGACGCACCCATATTTAACAGTGGAACGTCGTCGACAACGATTACTATACACGCGTACTATTCAACAGTCACACCCGTTTCCTCTGGCAACAGCACCACGTGGTATGGTTACCAAGTGAAACGTACACAATAACAATAAACACTCAGGGAATTCCCATACACACACAGCTGCTACACCAGTCACTATATAATCAATATTATGCCCTTTGGCGTAACTACACAGTCACCCACGCTATAATTCTCTATATACGAATTACCCGTCTATAACACACCCCAGTAACATCGTCTTTTACAAATAGCGGTTACAGTACGGTTAGCATAGGTCAAAGCACAAGTTAAGGTCACAATACAATTATTAGTGGTTATGGTGTTAAACATGCAATGGACGACAATGATTAGTACTTATTATATAATGTCAGTAAATATACAGGGTTATGGTACCGTGCACTATAATACAGCAACACACTATTAACACTCTCGCTAGACGGCTGAGCTCGCGCTATCTAACAAGATATACACTTTACTAAAACAATCGTTAACACATTTACAATTCCCAACTAAACTATTGGCCAGTACCTTGAATGGACTACCTAAAACTATATACACCCGTTTTGGTTAGCCACACTGCCCAATCACCACATATATAGCGAGCTAGAGAACCGAATTTACACAGACGCCTCTTAGTCGCACTATACAACGAGCTAGAGAACCGAATTTACACAGGCGCCTCTTAGTCGTACTATCAAAAGTCTAGTGGGTTCCAAATTTACACGCCTTCCCACTTAGCCCAGATAGGATGAGAACTAGCGAACCGAATTTACACAGGCGCCGCTTAGTCTCCCGGTCCCTCCGACCTAGCGAACGTAATATACACCCTAGAACGCTAGTCTAGACAAGACACCGGCGTCCGGCTAGGGCTATCTTACACCAGGACCCCGCCTGACTAACCAAATCAAACGGTCTGACTAAAGAGCGTTCGATCGAGCGGTGCGCCTTCGCTCCTTCCCTCCGACAGAGGGGGCAGATACAGATTCAAAAACCCCTTTGGGCCTACCGCACAATCGGTATACCCCTAGCGGGTCCTGCCGTCTAAAACAGCAGTTATCTTACCTCCTCGTTCCTGAACCTGAGTTCACACTCATCGACGGGGACACCCCAGCACTTCTCACGTAGAGGCCGATGATCTCCTGGACAACAGACCAGTGGCGCCGAGACGAAGGGAGGTCCACGCAGAAGTTCAGGGGTGCAGCCGTAGAGAACGTGGGCAAAGATAGACCGTCTCACGCCTCTGCCTCTCAGCTACCGTTGAACGATGAGCTTCCCGGCCAATGCACCAAATGATACCGGAGAAACTGACGGAAGCCAAGCACAGAGAGATGGACACAGGTTTCTTCAGGAAGGAAGAGATTCTTTATTGGATCACCGATCGGGACTCAGAGGGACTAGCGTCACCAAAATACAGCAAAGTCTGAGTACTGAATACATAGAGTACATTCCTTATATAGCACTGTAGCTCCTCCCACAATTAACTACACCCACACATACCCTTAACCTATTTAATGAATAGAGTCTAAACTCATCCATCCGGTCTAACCACGTGGCTCATCTGATACAAAGGAGAGGGACGCGTAATTCCAGTTCTTACATTCCTGCACCTGGTCAGTACAGTGATGACAGTATCTTAGCTACGTGTAATTAACCAACTGATACTACAAACACATATACATACATATGCCTTGTGGCAATCTTAGCCTGCTAAACTTGTATTTTACTGGAATTACATCACAAAACTACTAGCTTTCATTACTTATTCTAAAGTGCTATGTGATACACATAGTAAACCTTTTCATTTAGGACTCCCACTTTAAGCTACTTGAAGTACCCACATGTGTTGGATAAAACATTAATGTTCGTCTTGCTCAAGAACATGTCTCTAGTGGATGTCAAACTGACAGCCACTAGAGACACTTTCTCATGAAGACCTTTGAAAATCAAAGGTTTTCCTGTTTTAATTATCACACAGATTTTGTCCAATGTTTTTTATGAGTAGCATCCAATTGGTAGAGCGCAGCAATTGACATGTGTAAGTCCCAAGGCTTCTCTATGACACACTTTGAAGTGTAGTGAGATCATCATAACTGATAATCTCATTGAGTTTAAAGACGTTTTTGCAATGTATTCCTTTTTAATTTGCAAAGTGGGACAATGAATCTGGAACAAAAAGGGAAAACTCTTAATGTTAACAATATTTTTATATTTAAACGTAGAGTGTACTCTTAATCTACTCTTTCTGTTACTCCCTCTGAAATGTTTCTTTTTTTGCTTTAATAAATACGGTTGTAATTTGTCATGTGAATAGAAAGCTCACTACTGAACTACAATCCTGCATATGCCTGCATTGATGATGGCATTAGCCTAGCCGTTTTATAGAAAGTTAAATAAGAGTCATGATTGGTGATAACACTTTGGAGAAGGTAAACATTTGCAGCCCAAGCAAAACCTAAAACCATTTGAGCAAACCTCAAATGTCATAAATCTTTCTTCTTTTCTTTTTTTTCTTTATATAAATTTATTGTGTTGACAGGAATGTTTGAATGCATAATCTGTATGTTGTATTAAAAATGTATATAGTTAGTCAGCATAAGCCTGGTGTGTCCTTTCAAGAATTATGTATGTCAGGAACACACCCTGCTCCAAGAGTGCGCCTGACTTAGATCTGGTGCTGAAAGGGATACAATTCAATGATAAAAGATTATAAAAAAAAACCCTTTACACCACCCACACTTTTTTATAATAATATAAATATTGCAATTTTTAACGCTGCCACCACCAAGAGAATGTATAAATGGGGTGCCTTGGTCACCCAAGTAAATAAGAATAAAACACATCAAATACAATTTAGTACAATATCTATGCAATTTTTAAATACTTATAAATTGGTCAATTCAGATAATGGGAGTCTTTACCAGACAAAGGCAAAATAGAGGAATATTTATTATGAACAAACAATAGTCACAGTGCATGCAAAAAATAAATACAAATCAACAGATAAAAACTAGGACAGAAGTCCTAATAACTCACTCACTTCAGGTTTTAAAAGTAACAGTCTTCTGCCCGGTGTGCTCTGGCAAGGAAACTTGGCAACTTACACAAAATTGGTTCTTGGCCCTTGTAAGCACACGTAACATTTGCTCATAAATTAGATTTATACCTCCTGAATATATCTCAGGTTTCCAAGCCATTCCAGAGGTAGTATAGGTGGAGGGGAAGGCGTATCTTATAGGAATATCAAAGGCATATCAAAATAACCCACTATCTAACCGGCATCTGGTACATTAGAGAGTTAGTTTACATTAAACTAGACTCACAGGCAACTAGTGTCCCACCTTCAAAGGAGTTGTAAATCTCCTGACCTAGATCACATCCCTATATACTTTAAATTAACCTCTTCTGACATCTGTCCTCTATAATCAAATTGGTCATACCACCTCTACCAAGTAGCAAATTCATGTATGCATGGCACAAATCACACATTAAATAGCAATATTCTACAGTGCAACAATGAATTATGTACCCTTGGCTTGACAATGTACACAGACAAAAAAGTGGGCATGTTATCTCAACACTAGTGATCGACCGATTATCGGTCTGGCCGATATTCTGTATTTTTGGCAATATCGGTATCGGCCAATAAAGATACCGATATTGCCGATAATACATACCAGGACCGCCGGGCCCATGATGACAAACCCGGCGGTCCTGGGGGGCCCGCAGCACAGTCAATGCCACCGGACCACCTGGGAATGCTATATCCCCCTCCCTGGCCAGGTAACAAGCAGGGAGGGGGGACAAAACACCTTTTTTTTTTTAAATATAAAAAAAAAAAGCCTCCCTCCTCCTCCCCCATTACATTACATACACATACTACACACACACACACTCTGCATTATATAAAAAAAAGCCTCCCTCCTCCTCCCCCCATTACATTGCATACACATACTACACACACACACTGCATTCACTATACACACACTACACACACACACACTCTGCATTATATACACACTACACAAACACAAACTGCATTATATACACACACTACACACACACACACTGCATTCACTATACATTCACACACACACTGCATTATATACACACACTGCATTCATTATATGCACAGACACTACACAAACACACACACTGCATTCACTATACAGACACTACACAAACACACACACTGCATTCACTATACACACACTACACAAACACACTCTGCATTCACATACACAAACTACACACACACTATGCCTTCGTATACACACTACACAAACACACACACACTCTGCATTCATTATATACACACACTACACAAACACATTGCATTCACTACACACACACACACTCTGCATTCATTATATACACACACTACACAAACACACTGCATTCACTATACACGCACTGCATTCACTTTACACACCCTACCCACACACTACATTCACTATACGCACACTACACACACACTGCATTCACTTTACACACGCCACACACTACATTCACTATACATACTACACACTCTGCATTCATTATACACACACACTACACAAACACACACTCTGCATTCATTGTATACACACACACTACACAAACACACTGCATTCACTATACACGCACTACACAAACACCCACAGCTCCCCTGTCTAAACACACTGCATCTACTACATGTGGCATGTATATTTTGTGCATTTACCTTTAGAAATAGTTTATTTTTTCAAAATGGTAAATGTACAGAATATCGGTAAGTTATCGACTATCGGCCTGAAATTTCACAGATTATCGGTATCGGCTCTAAAAAATATTGGTCGATCCCTACTCAACACACATTCAGGGCTGCCCATATGCTCACTGCGGCTCATTCTCTCCCTTAGGGACTGAAACGCCCTATATTTAACTCAAAAAAAGTACAAGCATGTTTAAATATGTGTTTCCTCCACGTGCAAAAGGAACTGGAGGTAAAGCCTTATTAGTTTTATTAGTTGCTTTAGCTGCAAACTGCAATGCTGCATATTTTTATAAAAAACCCTAATAGTATGTGGTACCCTGGGTGTGCAGCAAATGGTAGATATAGTTACCTGATGCTGACCCCCGCAGATGCTGCCATCTACTTCAATGCTGTACTCTTGCACAGTGGCAGAACTAAAGTAGAGAGTGCCCTGGTGCAAGAATTTTTTTGAGGCCTCCCTATCGCAAGGATGGAAAAAATTTAAATCACTATTTGTCATACAACTCCCACAATGCTTTGCCATTTGCTCATCCTTGCAAGGTTGTACTTAGGACTAATTTGTATGTTTGAATGTAAGTGTATTATTGAATGTATGGAGTATGTGTGTGAAAGTAGGGTGTATTTGTGTGTAGTGTTGTGTGTTTTTATGTACTGTTGCCATTTAAAAGCAGTGGTTTACTTGTGTGTAGTGTTTGCCTGTGAATGCAGGCGTTAATTGTGTGTAGGTTTGAATGCTGAGATGTGTACACATATACTCTGCCGCATACACACTGATACACATATACAGACACACAGACTGAAACATCCGGATACGCTCAGACACACTTGCAGATACACAGATGCACTGACACACCTACAGATACACAGGTATGGACATGCAGATGCACAGACATACCCTGACACACATACAAATACACAGACACTGATACACATACAGATACAAACAGACACACAATGGCACCCATGCAGATGCACAGACACATGGGCAGACTGAGAGCCTTTGGGGCCCCCGGGCAAAATTAGATCCCAGGCCCTTTGAAGGCCAAATATATGTGCATTAAATAAATGTTAAATATAACTCTCATGTAATACGGGATTCTTTTGGATGTGTATAGTTTGAAGACCTGTGTATCAATCAGGGGAGGGCTGGCAGCCTTAGGCCTGGGGGGCAAAACCAGTCAAGTGGCCCATTGCGCCACCAAATCAGTTCACCATCCATGCCCACCTTTTTCTGGTTTTATAACGGATATTGATGTTATGCTAATCAGTAGCTCTTTGCCATACCCGCTCCTTCACGGCTCTGACTTTCAATGTTGTCAGAGCACAGGCTGAGAATCTCTGAGCCTGTGCTCTGACTCACTAATTGAGCGCCGGAACCACGAGGGAGAGGATATGATCTGACTGCACCTACTGCTGGTGCGCACCAGTGGGGACCACCAGCGAATCGTTTAAATTAAATATGCTGGTGTACCCAACTTGTGAGCTGTGTTGGCCGCCGGGCGCCTCTGTTGTCATGGCACCCTGCGTGACCGCACAGCTTGCCCGCCCTAACGGCTGGCCCTGCTGACACACACTGATGTTACTACTTAGACATCCCTCAATATTAATACAGAGATGAGAGTAAACACCTATAAACTGTGGAAACAGAGCTGATCCCCCCAAATTTATAAAGGTTTGCTTAGAGGATTTATTCAAGATTAAATCATGCCTCCTCCTCTCTCCCCCATGCACTGCTCTGTAGGCTGGGAGGAAGTGAAGAGTAATCACAGTCTCCCAGAACAACGCCATCTGTGGCTGCATGGGGAACAGCTGTTTAATGTAATGCTTGCAGGACGGCCAGCTGCCGCAGAACCTCTTTGTTTCCGTCTCTGCAAAGGGCTCTAGGCACTGCTTGTTGTGAGTGTGAGCCACTGTAAATTAGGGGCAGAGGGCACTTGCACTGCGGTCAAGACGGGTCTGGGCAGGAGGAGAGTGCAGTGCAATCAGTGCACTCCCCTCCTGTGGGTCACCAGTAGACTGGTGCACCTGCCCAGGATCAGAGCCGGTGCAAGGATTTTTGCCGCCCTAGACAAAATATAAATTTGACGCCCCCCCCATGTGACATCACAATGCCCCACCCATATGATCTGCCATATGAACTAACGCCAGTGCTGCACACAGTGTGTGTTTACATTAAAAAGCCTGCAGGGACCAGCTATAGACACCAGAACCACTTCATTAAGCTATAGTGTCCCTTTAATGTGAGGTAAATTATAGATTAGTGTCACTAATAATATACTAGATTGCCTACTTACAATTAGATGAGGATGATGGTGGGCTGCAGTTTGGCTCCACTGGTCTGGTGTAGAACAGGACCTCTGGAGGCTGTTTGCAACTGTGGTCACAAAATTCAACGTTCTGGGAGAATTGGAAGCAGCTCCATTTTTTGGGGGCCTCTTACACAGCTCAAGGTCTGGGCCCCAGTGCCTGACGGTGAGTATGCCCATAAGGCCCACTCATAAGTCCACTTATATGTTCCACCCACCCATGAGCTCGCTCACAGGGAGTGGAGTGTGTAGGGGATGTGTTATCTCATATGTGTGCTTATGGTATGTAGTGTATAGGGATACCAGTTTGTGCAGGTGATGCAGTGTGTTTGTGTGTAGTGGAAGCAGTGTGTATTTGTGTATAAGGGATGTATTATGTGTTTCTGGTTGTGTGTGAGGGATGCATTGTGTGAATCTGTGTTTGTATGCATAAGGGATGCAAGGTGTGTGTCTGTATGTGTGTGCATTGAGTGTAAGAGATGCATTGTGTTTCTGTGTGTATGTAAGAAAAACAGTGTGTGTGTTTGCATGTGTGTGTAAGGGTTTGCATTGTATGTTTCTGTGTATGTGTGCAAATGATGCATTGTCTTTGTGTGTAAGGGTTGCATTGTGTGTGTGTGTAATGGATGCATTGTGTGTTTCTCTGTGTGTAAGGGAAGCATGTTCTGTTTCTGTGTATGTATAGGGATGCATTGTGTGTTTCTGTGTATGTATAGGGGTGCATTGTGTGTTTCTGTGTATGCATAGGGATGCATTGTGTGTGTGTGTGTGTGTGTGCGAGTAGTGTTAAAGAGCTCCCTGTCTTGCCCCCTGTCCTATAGAGCTGTCCCTTCTGTCCCTTAGATCTCTCCCCTGCCCCTTAGTGGTCTCTCCTCTCCCCCACCCTCCCCAGGCGGTCTCTTCTCACACTCACCCACCCTCCCTGTGCTCTTCTCATCCCCCCTCCACCCTCCCTGTGTTCTTCTCACTCCTCCCTCTATGTGTTCTCCTCACCCCCCCTGTGTTCTTCTTACCCCCTTCTTCTTATTACTACCCCCTTCTTCTTAACCCTCCTACTTCTTCTTACCACCTCCTTCTTCTTACCCCCTCTTCTTCTTCTTACCCCCTCTTCTTCTTCTTACCCCCTCCTTCTTCTTACCCCTTCCTTCTTCTTCTTACCCCCCTTCTTCTTCTTACCCCCCTTCTTCTTCTTACTCCCCCCTCTTCTTCTTACTCCCCCATCTTCTTCTTACCCCCCCTCTTCTTCTTACCCCCTTCTTCTAATTACTCCCCACTCTTGTTCTTACTCCCCCTTCTTCTTCTTACCCCCCTCTTTTTCTTATCTCCCCTCCTTCTTACTCCCCCTCCCCTCTTCTTACTCCCTCTCTTCCCTCTTCTTACTCCCTCTCTTCCCTCTTCTTACTCCATCTCTTCCCTCTTCTTACTCCCCCTCCCCTCTCTTCTTACTCCCCCCTCCCCTCTTCTTACTCCCCCCTTCTTCTTACTCTCCCCCCTCCCCTCTTCTTACTCTCCCCCTCCCCTCTTTTTACTCTCCCCCCTCCCCTCTTCTTACTCCCCCCCTCTTCTTACTCTCCCCCCTCCTCTTCTTACTCTCCCCCCTCCCCTCTTCTTACTCTCCCCCCCTCCCCTCTTCTTACTCTCCCCCCTCTTCTTACTCTCCCCCCCTCCCCTCTTCTTACTCTCCCCCCTCCCCTCTTCTTACTCTCCCCCCTCCCCTCTTCTTACTCTCCCCCCCTCCCCTCTTCTTACACCCCCCCCTCTTCTTACTCTCCCCCCTCCCCTCTTCTTACTCTCCACCCCTCCCCTCTTCTTACTCTCCCCCCGTCCCCTCTTCTTACTCTCCCCCCTCCCCTCTTCTTACTCTCCCCCCCTCCCCTCTTCTTACTCTCCCCCCTCCCCTCTTCTTACTCTCCCCCCTCCCCTCTTCTTACTCTCCCCCCTCCCCTCTTTTTACTCTCCCCCCCCCTCTTTTTACTCTCTCCCCCCTCCCCTCTTCTTACTCTTCCTCCCCTTCTTCTTACCCCCTCCCCTGTAGGTGGCCGAGCTGCACTCCGGTCCGCGGTCCCGGCCGGAGTGATAGGAAGGTGCTCAGTGTGCACCTTCCTGTCAGTCCGGCCGGGTACAGGAAACAGAAACTCCTGCTCCGCGCGGAACAGGAGTTTCTGTTTCCTGTACCCGGTCGGACTGACAGGAAGTGCACACTCAGTGTGCACCTTCCCATCACTCCGGCCGGGACCGCGGACCGGAGTGCAGCTCGGCCACCTACAGGGGAGGGGAGAAGCTGCTGCAGCCGTCTGAGCGCTCTTTACAGAGCGCTCGGCGGCTGCAGCATTTAAAGGGCCGGCCCGCCGCGGCCGGTCCTAAAATAATTTTGTGTGGCCTGGGGGGCAATTGCCTCCCTGCCCCCCGGCCCAGCCCGCCCCTGGTATCAATGCATGTTTGTATTTGAGTCTGTGTGAATGCACTTGTGCATGTCTGGATGACTACATGTGCTTTTTTTAATACGGTGTCAGTGTGAATGCATATATGTATTGAGCGTTAGTGTGTTCCTGCACGTGCAAGGGTGTGGAATATTTTTTTTTTTAAATCTACTTGTCCAAGGGACTAAAGTAGTAGCCAAATACTTATCCGTTATAACAATCTGCTTGTCCTGACACAAAATATTAATTACAAAGATTGGGGGCCCTTGCCTAGAGCAATGGACACTGACAGGGCTATTTGCTAAAATCATTTTCACAAATTAAATATTCTCTAACTTTTTTTAATTTCACAATTTGGATTTATTTTCAATAAATATAATGAATGTATAATGAATTACCCTGAGTGTAGTCTCATCCTTTGTCATAGTGTGTGCTCGCTACGTGTGTTGTGTTCTGCCTGTATGTTTGTGCTGCTTGTATGTATGTAATGTATATATGTTTGCTGCCTGCATGTATGTATAGTGTGTGTGTGCTGCCTGTATGTATGTAATATGTACATGTTTGCTGCCTGTATGTATAGTGTGTGTGTGCTGCCTGTATGTATGTAATGTGTATATGTTTGCTGCCTGTATGTACTGCATGTGTGTGTGGTGGGCTGTATTTTTAAAGTACCGTATATACTCGAGTATAAGCCGAGTTTTTCAGCACATTTTTTTGTGCTGAAAAACCCCAACTCGGCTTGTACTCGAGTCACTGTCTGTTTTATGGCAATTTATATTGCCATAATACAGACTGGGGGATGGTAGCGAGCGCTTACCTCTCCTGCAGCTCCTGTCAGCTCCCTTCTCCTCCGCGCCGGTCCTTTCAGCATCTCTGTCAGCTCCCAGTGTAAGTCTCGCGAGAGCCGCGGGGTCATAGTGCGGCTCTCGCAAGACTTACACTGTGAGCTGACAGAGGAGCTGCACGGACCGGCGCGGAGGGGAAGAGAGCTGACAGGAGCTGAAGGAGAGGTAAGTGCTTCCTGCCAGCCCCCCTCCACTGAACTACCAATGCCACTGGACCACCAGGGAGTGAGAGACCCCCTCCCTGCCATGTATCAAGCAGGGAGGGGGACGAAAAAAATAATACAAATATTAATAATAATAATAATAAAAATAAAATAGTAATAATTAAAAAAATTAATATAACAAAAAACTATTAAAATAAAATAATACAAAAATAATAAAAATGCCCACACCACCAAGGCTCTGCATCACACACTCAAACACTGCATTCATACACACACACTGCATCACACACACACACTGCATCACACACACACTGCACTCACACACACACACTGCACTCATACACACACACTGCACTCATACACACACACACTGCACTCATACACACACTGCATTCTCATACACACACACACTGCACTCATACACACACACACTGCACTCATACACACACACTGTAAATAAATATTCAATTAATATAATTTTTTTAGGATCTAATTTTATTTAGAGATTTACCAGTAGCTGCTGCATTTCTCACCCTAGTCTTATACTTGAGTCAATAAGTTTTCCCAGTTTTTTGGGGTAAAATTAGGGGCCTCGGCTTATATTCGGGTCGGCTTATACTCGAGTATTTACGGTAATGTGATTCAGACTTTTATTCTCTACAGTTTGAGTGTATTATGCAAATATAACAATGCACCCCACTCACACAGTCATTCTGACACAATCACTGATACACATATCCACAAACGCACACTCAATATTCACACACAGACAAACTAACAAACACTGGCCCATATTCTGTACAGCCCAATGATATTTCACATTACCAGCAGCTTTAATCCTGCAATCCTCAACTCCTGTCTTTACACCAGCCCATATTTCCCTTTCCCCATACTTTTTGATCATCTCTGTGTGTCTCTTTTCCATTGCTGTCCCCATACTCTGTAGAATCCTCTTACCATGATTTTCTTCCTCTGACATCTCTTCCATGCTCTGTTCCTTACATTGTTCTCCTCTTCCCATGACACTCCTGGTCTCTCTTCTATTTTTCTATTGCTTTCATTAACTTTTCTCTCTCCATCTTCCCCTTTTTTCTCTTCCTCCATCTTCCTACCTCTCCTTGCTCTCTGATGTCTCTCCCCATCTTCCCCTTTGTTCTCCTAACTCTTTCTGCTCCCTGTGGTCTCTCCCCAACTCCACATTTTCTCTTCCTACCTTTCTCCTACTTTCTGTGGTCTCTCCCAGGCTGCTGCTCACCCTCAGTTCTGTGGCTGTGAGAATGTTCTGTGTGAGAGCAGAGTGCAGGACGTGATGTCACTTCCTAGCCCCGCCTCTCCCATCACACAGTGTGCCGCACAAGACAGGAAGGAGACCTGGCAGAGAGCAGGTAATGCTGCCAGGTCTCATTCAGTGCGAGGAAAGAGGGGGGTAAGGTGCAGAGCGGTAGGTTGCTGGGGCCCTGCACGTCCTGTGAGGCCCCACAACCTATTGAGGGAAAATGTTTTTTATTTTTTTATTTGCCTTTCCAGTTGGAGCATGGCTGTGTGGCCGGGCCCCTGGCTGTCTCTTGCCCTCGGTCCATGACCGATGTGCCCGAATTGTCAGTCTGCCCCTGCAGACACACGGATACATACACAAACATTGGCGCACAGACAGACACATACCCATGGGCACACACACAGCTAACGCACATATACATACAGACAACACATGCACACAGGTAAGACACTGGACCTCCCCTGTTTCCCATTCCTGAGCAGCTTGTTGGTAGAATGGGAGGAAGTGATTTGTATTCACACAGACCAGAGGGCCAGGAATCTCTGTTAAAGGGCCACAGCGCCTGACTGGGCCCCTTGTCATAGATGGTCATCGGGTGGCTCTAAGTGCATGGGTCATCCGATGGACTCCCTGAGCGAGTGGGCCATGGTGCAGCTGCACCAGGGGTACTTCCGCTACTGCTTTCGCACATGTGTGAGTGTGCATCCCTAATGTTTATGGAGGATTCCGCAAAACCACAGGAGGCACCACAGATATTGTCTCGAAATTAGTGCCTGCTGATGGTAGCTATAAATACTGGCTTTAATTGAAATTTACCTATATAAATGAAAAGGTATAATTTTGTTTTTAAACATTTGTTTACTTCTTAAATTTATTTTATCACATTTAGCATTCCATGCAAGTCCTAATGTGTATAGGAGGAGGAGTCGAGAAATAAAGATTGAGACAGAGCCCTGTGGAATTCACTGCTTCTTGTTGCTTGTGAGTTTTATTCGTTTAATTGTTTGAATATGTTTAAACCCCTAACCGAAGGTTTGTTTCAATAATTTCACACTTTTTTAATATATATTAATTTTTTTACTATTATTTTTCTTACGATAATCTACATGTTTATGTAACATAAGATTGTGCACAAAATACTAACCATTTAACCCCTTAAGGACACATGACGGAAATATTCCTTCATTATTCCCTTTTATTCCAGAAGTTGTGTCCTTAGGGGGTTAAGGCCCAAGACTTTTTGAGATGAGACACATTTGTAAACAAAGCCTTTTCAGCAATATTGCCATGTGTCCATTCTACCTAATTTTAACACTTTCTGGTTAAGGTCATCCAGATCATTTTAAAGGAGAAATATGGCTTTCTTTAAATATCCAATGTACATACATAACACAAAATTAAATATCAATAAAATATTTGAAAAAATTGAGAAAGCACATTTTTTTTACTCAGTTTTGCATCTAATCATTTTTACACAACAAGATAATTATTCAATAAATCACTAATTGCTTTTGATGCTCAATATGTCTAGAATTTATGGGGGAGACACCAACTCTGTACTGATGCCCATGATTTTGGAATGGATGTCCAACATGATTATGTAGGTGTGAAGGTCAGGTGTTGTAATCGAATCAATTACACAGATCTTTGAGAAAGTTAAAGGGAAACTATAGGCACCAGAGTCACTAGAATGGTGATTTGTCATGCTTGTGCACTGACCTCCCAGTGCTGTGGGAAGCATTGGATTGACTGAGATCATCAGGATTTATGGTATTAGACAACAGAGGCTGTGGGGATATTTATGGGATGATAATATTAAACAGTCGAGAATTGCCCACTATTTCAATTCTCTTAGATCTGAGAGATCGTTATCATGTAAGTGAAATGTATTCCATACAAATAAAATCACAATTTGTTATAAAAATAGATATAATTTATTGTGACAAATAACAATAATAATATTAGGCAGCATGCATGATAATAATCAGTGAATATTTAGTATAACATAAATATGCAATATAATGGCTATGTTAAAACACGTTACAATGGCTAACAGCATCAATTGTCAAAACTTTTGATTTATGGGGTACTTTACAGACAGAAAGTTAAACTCCAGCGAACAGCCATAAAACCTTGGCTAACAGTTAACTGAGTAACCCTTTCAGTGCTGGCTAGATCCACCTAGGCATTTAATTTTCAATCAAAATAACATTTAAACCAGCTCATTAATCATTTCCTGGAACCATCCAATAAGAATAATCTACCAGATTCTATAAGCCGAATTTTAATTTGCCTAAAAATATCTTATCTTATTTTAGAGCAGATCAATACATCTGGATAAAAACATTGGTATGCTAACACGTGATAATATCACATTAATATATAATTATTCTTAATTCCACCTGCAGAATGGAATGTTTATAACTATTTATTCTTTAGTTAACTAAGATTTCTAAATATTGAAATCTAACCGTGATTTATCCAGTCATATATCATGCTATAAGATTTTTAATTAATTTAGATTAATTAAATAAAACCAGCATAATTACCAGTTAAGTAGATGTTCTTAGGTAGCTAAGTGTCAAGGAATGTTTCTTGAGTTGTTTCCAAGAGTGAATATCTGTCATGATCTCTCTGCATGTCCGAACCTGAAAGCCCAAACTCCAACTCCAACTTTCAACTCCAACAACTTCAACTCTCCTCTTCCAACTCTTTGTCCTTTCTTTTAAAGGGCCAGACACTCTGTACGTCATTACTTGATAAGGCCAATAGGAAACTGAAGGTGTGGTCAACCTGCAGATTACAATTTAGGTATTTGGTCCATAGAGGGCAGTCTCGCCTCACTAAACCTTTCTATCCAGGAAACAGTTAACTTTTCCTGATGACGTTTTTGAAGTAATTTGGCTTATCTATATGACTACCTATAACTTACATTTTCTGTCAGTTCAAAGCCTTTCTTTGGATTTACCCCAGACAGTGCGTTGACAATTCCTGCTGTAATTTCTAAAATTGACAGTTTAAACTAAATTCAACCCTTACTTACAATGGGACCTTGTAAAATTACTGAGTCTTATCTGGTCACTGGTGTCTGGCTTTCTTGTGTGAAGCTTACATTAAGAAGAGTATTCCATCCCCCTTCTCTGTTAGACTCATTGCCTTGTTTACATAATGCATTCCTTAGCTCAGGCTAGTGTTTAGTTACACAAATTTTATGTGTCTTTGTTAGCCTGTAGAAGCAAAATGGAGTCTGCTCTGTTCTGACTCTGACAATATACACTTTTAATTTCTATAATAGCACAAAATGTCTGCCGATATAAATATCCTGACAAGGCAGTGCGTTCGCACAGAGACTGGCACTCCGTGCATAAGGGTAGTTAAATTATTTTGTATTACATTTGGTGGGACAGACATAGTATTAGGAATATTCCTTTAAAGGGACACTCCATGCACCAACACCGCCATTTTCACCAATTTTTTTAGCTTTTTGCCTAAATAATTATCTGTATGTGTGATTTCATGAAAGGTCCTGGTTACACATAGTCACATAGTAGTATTGCTTGAAAGAAGTTCTGCCTTTCACTAATCTGTATTACTGCCATTGATCCAAAAGGAGACGAAAAGCCCAATCTGAAGCAATTTTCAATATTGCCACTAGTCTTCAAAGTGGCAGTTATATTCCTCCTTGGATCAACAAGCTGTTACCCCACATATAAAAGAGACACTCCTGACCCCTAAAACATGGTGAAACGTTAACAGGTGTTCCCCGTTCCCATTTTATGAATTACATTTTTGTAATTAATTTAGGAACACCTCATGGCAGTCAAGCTGACAGCCAGGAGGCTTTCCTGGTTTACTTCACTTGAATATTCATTCACTGCTATTGTCACGCATTTGCCAATTGTGTCACAAGGTGGAGACTGAGTCACTGACAGTCTTTCATGGGCAAAGCAGTTCAGCAACAAGCGATGATTAGACACTGTAGAAGAAGCTAGGTAAACTCTTTTGGTTTTCATGGTGGGGTGAGTACCTAGTGTTTATTGTAGTAAAAGAACACTCCAAATGTTAAAACAAAAATACTAGTTTTCAACCATGGAGTGTTCCTTTAACTATTATATCTTTGGAGATTCTGTTTTTCCAAAAAAAGCATCCTCCAGTGATTATTTAAAAATCATGTAAGAATCATTTAAATTAATTAAATAAATCTCCAAAGTTATTGTTCTTTCTGTAAAGAACCCCTTCCTCTGCCATAGGTGAAATTTCCTCTCTATGTTTACATGGTTAACCCTTTGTCCTTTTTAATAAACAGATTACCATCGAGCTGTTTGTATTGACCTTGTATGTATTTGTACAATGTTATCCTTCTGAATCGCCTTTTTTTAAAGTAAACAAAATAAGCATGCTTTCTGAAGTTTGCATATTTTCAACCTTTCTTAGTAATTAATGGGACACTGTAGGCACTTTGACTGTGTCATCTTATGGAAGTGGTTATATTTTCTGGAGTCCCCTGGAACCGTCCTTCCTTTAACGTTGAAACGGCTTAATGTTGTAATGCCAAATGAGATTCCCTGGAAGTTGGTCTATTGAGGAAGCATTAGTCTGGGCAGCAATTTGCAGTGGCGATTGACTGAGTGTGTCAGCTGTCAGCCTATCACAGCAGCCATTGCTGGTGTGAAATGTATTTGGCTAGAAGGAAATGTGTAATCTCTGCTTCAGCCATGTGTCAAGTTGGAGCTGAACTGTGGTTGACAAGGGACCCTCAGGCAATGTTAAACTCCTTAAAAATGGACAGCACCAGGGGTCTGCAAGCACTTTAGCTTGCTGAAAAGCGTTGAGTGTAAAGAGTGAGTTCTATTTATACCATATTACAAAAAATGCCAAATGTATAGAAATGTATACTTTTATGAATTTACCTGGACACACCCCGCCTTACAAGCTGACAGCAGTGGAGCTAAACTCAAGAGGCAGCAATTGCCCAGAGCGCCTGCCTTGCACAGACTTCTCATTGAGATGCATTGGGAAGTGTGAGATTGGACAGTCACAGCAAGTCTGGGCGGGGCTAGAAAAGGGAGGGCTTGCAAAGGCAGCAGACAAAAGAAATGCATGATTTGCAAACTGGTTTTAGATAGAACACCAATGATAAAATGCAATATTAAATGCATGCATTTTTTCATTAGTGGTATATATACTTAATGATGATTTTTATTTATTTTGTAGTAGTGTCCCTTTAAGGCTTACATTTATAGTGATATCTCATGCCTGAAAACCAAACAATAGAAACATCATACTGATTCCTGCAAATGGGACATTAGTAGAGCACACACAGTGTGTTTAAATAGTTAACTTTTTGAAGCATATGCATATTATGTCTAGGTAAAAATTGTGCACAGTCAGCTTGCTGTTACTTCATTATGTATTCAATATCACAGTAATGATTTTCACAACAGGTAGGTTAAAAACCATTACATATAATGTCTTACTAAATTCATATAATATGAAATAATTTACTGAATCTATGTAAATGTGTCAATAACTTTATTGTGGCACAGAAAACTTTGATAGTGTTTCTGTATTATTCAAAACAGTTTTTAGTTTTACGTGCAAAACTCCAGTATTGTCACAACTAACTTTAGTTAGGAAAAAAATCTAGCTTTTATGATCGCCTTAATTTCATAAACATTTTTTTTTAATTTGTTGAACAACTTTAGAACATCTCAAATTCTTTTTTTGCACACGAGATGCAAGGATGCTTTCTTTCTTTTTTGTTATATTCCCTTAAGGTTGCTCGCTCCTTTTGAGTGAAATAGGAGTATAATACCCATTCTTTTATTCATTCAAAATATTTGGAAACATTGGAGTTAGGGTGCAGCATACACAATTCCAACTCCACAAATGATGGCTAGTGCTTCAGATAAATTGAAATTTGGGCTGAACATTGAAAAATCGACTTTAAATTTTGTATTTTTTTTTTTGGCTCTTTTAGGATGGAGCCAAAGAGTATGCCATGATGAACAACCCTAGATCCAAATGCTTAGGGAGACGTCGCCGGAAAAATACTTCAGTCTCTGCTTCTGGTTCCAGTACTTCAACCTCCGCTGTTTCAGAAGCCAGGGAAGGCGACAGTGATAGAGAAACCAGCAATGAATGTGCTTCCAGTTCTTCAGGTTTACATCAATGCATTTTGCACTTTCAAAATATTTCTATTGCTTAGGGTTGTTCTAGAGCAGGGCTGGTCAAAAGGTAATGCTATGATGCTTTGCCTCCCTTTAGAAGGGTAAAGCATCATGGACGTTGCAGTCCTACAGCATTGAGGATCTACAAATTAAAGGAGATGCTCAAAGTACGTACGTTACATGGTTTCATATAATTCTGCCTGGTATGATTCTTAGATCATTGATTAGCTTTAGAACTAATGACGTCCTTGACACAGTAAAAATCACAGCCACATCCTTTTAAGGCATATCCAACAGTGTAGTACTTCTGCTTGTATGACCAACAAGTAAACACAAAGAAATATCTCCACAGGTTGCTGAAAGTATTCTACTTCACATTGCCCCTAGCATTCCCTTTTCTCTAGTCTATATGTGTACCCTCCTAGCTGTAGTCTGTAAAGGGGTGAAAGGAAAACTCCAAGCACTTTATCCACTACATCATTTTAGAACAGTTTGACTTATTACATGGAATTTGCCGGGCTCTGGTCCCCACCTCCACTACTTCTGACAGAAAGCGGAAAGTTCTGAGTTAAGCTTCCAGAGCTGATCACCTGCAGCTCTCAGCCAATGAGCTGTAGTGATTATGGTGCTTGGAGTGTTTAATTTAAGAACTGTAATAAACCCTCTCCACATCCTCATTTTAGGAGTACTTAGATTTCAACAAGCACAGGAAACAATACTGAATTAATTCATTTTATTAAATTCCTAATGCTATAGTGTTCTTCCTTGCCTTTAGTTTCAGTTCTCCCTTCCCCCAAGCTAGATTTAAAAAACAAAATGTGAAAAGGAGTTTTACTCACCTATTTTTCAGTGCCGGGACCCAGGAGGCCCTGTAGCCGCTCAGTGCTGTGCTCCTTCAATTAAAAGGTAGCTAGTTGCGAGAACCAAGTTTGCCTTTTTGACAGCAACTAGAGGTGTATTTAAACCTGCAATGCAAGCATTGCTGTTCTATAGTAAACGGCAATGTATTACATTGCAGGGTTCATACTAAAGGACCACTGCACCCAGACGTTTCATTGAGATAACAATGACATGCTCTGGGTGTCTTTAGTGGTTCTTCAAAAGGCCTCTATATTTCTTTTGGTTTTAGTCACTTATGGTACATGGATTAAGCCACTTAAAATTTATCAAAGGCTTCAGAATTATTCAATTTGTAATTCATAACCGTTTGAGTAAATTATTCTGATACCCTCTACCAAATCCTACACACTATATTTAACATCTCTGAACTAGTTTTTTCCCTTCTGTGCTCAGAAATGAATTAAGTAGAAGAAAAACATGCGATTCTGTGTTCTTAAGAGTTTAAAAGAACAGTGAGAACAGACAACAGCTCAAATAGCTTGCTCTTCGATGCGTCCCCATTCAGATGTCCTACAAGTTTTAACTCAATTGTGCCAGAAGTATTGCAAACCCAGACTATTCTTTCAGGTTTTAGTAGGACTCACTATTGACTCCCCCAGGTACAGTGACCATAGAGTCCACATGTGGATTACACTTTGGACTTAGGGAGACCTTAGACATAGGCAAATTAGCCAAAACAAGCATTTAAGAGAACACTGGGAACGCTCATATAGCTTTCCTTACGTCAGGGCAAGACTGGCCCACAAGTATACCTGGAAATATCTCGGTGGGCCAAAATCACCTCAGGCTGGGCAGTGCAGCAGATTTCATAAAACATTTTATGATATTCATTTATTTTTACCCTCCTCGGACTGTTGGGGATCTGGTGCAGCCAACTAGATGGCCGCATTGAGGATGCCAGCAGCCAGTACAGAAGCAAAGGGAGGAGCAGCAAGGAGGAGTGAGAGAGCGCTTTAAGTCTCTCTTACAAATGCCCCTTTGCCGTTTCCCGCACAGCACGGTCAGATGACTCTGCAAGGATCCAACCCCTGCACTGTAGCTCTGCCCCTACCAGTTGACTTTCACAGAAGAGATAAGTCAGTGCATTCAGAGACCCCATTGCCAGTGACAAGTACTTGTAAGTTTGCCCAGCAGCCTATGATTGATCGTGTGTGTGCCTTTACCAGTGATCTTGTATTTAATGAGCCGTGTGTCTCAGTGAGCTTGTCTGTAGTAAAATATGTTTGTTTCACTGAGATTGTCTGAAGTGAGCTTGTGTGTCAGTGAGCTTGTCTGTAGTGAGTTTATACTTGTGTCAGCAAACTTTTCTGTAGTGAGCATGTGTGTGCCAGTGGGCTTGTGTTTGTGTGTCAGTAAACTTGTCTATCAGTGAGCTTGTCTGTATCAGTGAGCTTGTGTATATTTTGGTCAGTGAGCTTGCCTGTGCCAGTGGGCTTGTCTGTAGTGAGCTTATGTTTATATTTTTATTTTACCCTATTGTATCAATGCAATGTTTTGTGGACCCAGGACATACTTGAAAACGAGAGAAATCGCAATGTATATTTCCTGGTAAAATATTTTATAAATAAATGTGTGTGTGTGTCAGTAAAATTGTTTGTAGTGAACTTGTGTGTGTCAATGAACTTGTCTGTAGTGAGCTTGTGTGTGTGTCCATGAACTTGACTGTAGTGAGCTTGTATATTTGTCAGTGAGCTTGTCTGTTGTAAACTTATGTGAGCGTGTGTGTCAGTGGGTTTGTGTGTAGTGAGCTTGTGCGTGTCACTAAGCTTGTCTGTAGTGAGCTTGTGTGTGTTTGTGTCAGTGAGCTTTTCTGTAGTGAGTGTGTGTTTGTCAGTGAGCTTGTCTGTAGTGAGCTTGTGTGTATTTGGGTCAGTGAGCTTATCCATAGTGAACTTATGTGTGTGTGTCAGTGAGCTTGTATGTCACTGAGCTTTTCTGTAGAGAGCTTGTGTTTACCAGCAACGTGTTTACAGTGAGCATGTGTGTGTCAGTGAACGTGTCTGTTGTGCGCTTGTGAATGTCAGGGGGCCTTTGTATCAGTCAGCTTGTCTGTAGTCAGCCTTTGTGTATGTGAGCTTGTGTCGGTTAGAGAGATTTTCTGTGTATTAGTGAGCTTTTTGATAGTCAGCTTTTGGGTGTGTATACCATTGAGTTTGCCTGTAGTTAACTTGTGTGTGTCAGAGAGTTTGCCTACAGTACGTTTGTGTGTGTGCCCGTGAGCTTGTCTGCATGTGTCAGCAAGCTTGTATGAGTAATTCACATGGAATAAGCTTTTCAATATATACATTTGCTGCACTGATGTATTTGCCACACTGTTACAAATATGCTGATGTCCTCATGAGCGTAGAGGATAGCCATGCCAAAATAAGTGTCCCAAAGCAGAGCCAATAACAACAGACAGGGGGCGGACTGGAAGGTTTGGGTTACAGCTTTGTTATGCTCATGGGCCATCTGAATTGAGAAATTGCAGGTAAGTAACAATAGTAACTCCAAAATCACATAAATAAATTATTTATAACTATGATAAATAATATATTTAGCGCCTTGGGAGTTGGATGTTTAAGTGAACCTGTCATGACATACTCACTAAATAAATAAATACACACTCACTCACTCACACACTCACTAACTCTCTCTATCTAACTATACACAAAGTATTTATTGCTGGAATATTTTCCTAGGGCTGCCTTCAGTGCATTCCAACAGGTTAAGAAAAAGTAAGCTAAAACTTGTATCTGAATGAGATCTGAATGCGGATGCCACGAAGGGAAAGCTTCTTGAGATTATGTCCATTCTCCGCATTCTCATGAACTATTGTTTTTGGCTAATATACAGAAGACTTGGATCTTACCAAAAGGATAATCCATACATGGATACCCACAAGAAGAGACCAACTGAATGTCAAAACAAATGTCTTGTGCAGACCTTATTAGACCTGCGCAGGAATTCACTGTTGTTCATTCTAAGTGTTCTTATAAACGCTTGTTTTAGGCCTACTCTTCCTACCTAATGGGCATTCTTATAAAAATATTGGTCAATAAAAAAATATATATATGTGTATTTCGGTATGTAGTGAAACCATACAGACTGGATATCATTATGTAGAGAAGGCAGTTGTTTTATGATGGACAATAAAACAAACTATTTCCTGGTGTGTTTTCCCAAAACATTTTTATTGTTATCTTAGAGGCAAATTCTCGTTGCCAGACCCCCACCAAGCAAAGGCAGGGCAGCTTGTCTGGGGAACTTCCTGATGTTTCAGAGCCCAGCGAACCTGTGGAGTGGTCTGGAGCAGAAGAATCTCTCTTCAGAGTCTTCCATGGAACCTACTTCAATAACTTTTGTTCCATAGCTCGTCTTATGGGCACCAAGACATGCAAACAGGTAAGAGAGGTCATCACAAACTTGTTTCATCACTACAATATCCTAAAACATACCTAAAATGCCATTGCTTTTACTGGCATCCAAAGTATTTTGAAATATGAAAATACATTGGAAGGTATGTTTCTTATATGTATGTATTTCATATGGGCATAGATTATTTTGGACAATAAAAAAAATATATATATATATATATATATATATAGAGAGAGAGAGAGAGAGAGAGAGACAAAATGATAACCATGTTTGCAGTAAACTAAATCTACTATGTATTTAAATATATCTGTGGTTAGCCAATGTAAGACAACAATATGGGAAAAATGCATCTTTATGATTCTTTTTGTTTGTTTGTTTTTTTACTTGCCAAGGATGTTCTCCTATTCTGTTAATTGTCTGCTAAAGATTTCAGCAGCCACCAATTCATGATTAAAGGAACACTATAGAGTCAGGAACACAAACATGTATTCCTGACCCTAGAATGTTAAAATTGCAGGTCTGCTGGAGCAGCCCTGACCTCCTCCTTGCTGACATCATGAACAATAATAATTTCATCCAATGCTTTCCCATAGGATAGCATTGTTTGAATTGGCCGCATGTGCAGTGAGCATAGCCACATGTCACAAAATGTATTTTAACAAAAAAAGCAATAGAGGGACACTATAGTCACCAAGATACCTTTAGCTTAATGAAGCAGTTTTAATGTATAAATCATGCCTCTGTAGTTTCACTGCTCAGTTCACTGCCATTTGTGATTTAAATCACTTTTGTTTTTGTTTACGCACCCCTAGCCACACTGGTGGTGAAAGAAATAAGTAATTCTAAATAATATTATGTGGAGAGATGTAGAGGACAGGAATAACAGGGACAATTTTACAATGAGATAGTTATTTTCACTGTTTGCATGCAAGTCACACACACACAGTCCTACAAGATTCTCCTTGCAAGCATGCCCACAGTGCTACCTGCAAGAGAAGAAGTCTTCAGCACGCACTCTGGCAATTCAGCTCAGCTCATTATTGTATTGCATTTATGTTTTACAGGCTTCTGTCAATTGTTTGTTTTGCTAACCACACTGATTAGATTTAATTATGCATAGAATATTGCATACTGTGTGGAATAATCGGTTTTAATTATTTATTTTTATTTCATTTTCCACTAAAGGTTTTCCAGTTTGCTGTAAAAGATTCATTAATTCTGAAAGTGCCAGCTAAGGAGCTAATGAATACGGCTCAGAAGAAGAAAAGGAAGCACAGGTACAGTGTGAACATGGCATTTATTTATTTTAGCAGCATAGAATAAGGAAAATTTGGCATGGCATAAAATTAAAAGTGAACTTGTAAAATAAAACGACATTGCTAATATGTTTTAATCCACCTAAAGGCATTTTAGGATTTGGTTTTTAACTACTTAAAGACCACATGACCTCTATGCCGTCATGCAGCACAGGGCTTTAATGATCAGTGACGGCACAGACCGTCGTGCAGTAAAAGTACCAGCAGGGGTTAAATCCCTGCTGGTACCAAGGATCCCCAGGTATCTTTCAATACCTATGGGCAGGGCCGGATTAAGAGCCCAGTGGGCCTGGTGCTGATAATTATGATGGGCCTAATTACAAAATCTTATTGACCAAAAACACTAAAACAGTCCTACCTCCTAAGCGACATGTATCTGATGGAGATGATGCTGTAGGGAAACTCATTGGATGCAACTATGATAAAACACATACCCTTTGCTAATATCATGCTTTCATCTTTCAAGTAAACCCATACCCCCTAACAGCAGTGTCCAGTAAAGCAGGAAGTCTATGGATGCGGTAAAAGGGTGGGCTACTGACACAAATCACATAACCAGAACGGCCGAAAGGGCGAACATACACAAAAAGGGGGAATGTCTGTGTCCCTATGTCTCCCAGTCCCTTAGTGTTTGTGTCCTCATGTCTCCCAGTGTCCCCATGTCCCCAACACTGAGGGACCTGGGAAATCTGAGACTCTTGGGGACACTGGGTGACAGACACGAGGGGACACGGGGAGACATGGGGCACTGAGACACTGATATATAGGGGACACTGGAGACTTGATAAAAACCTGGGTACAGGTCAAAATGTTGCGGTGTCCAATAAACCTGCTTAAAGCTATCACAGTGAGTGCCTGAGATTTTTTTCTTTTATACTAGGGGACACAGACACTACGGGCACAGAGACACTACGGGCACAGAGACACTACGGGCACTGAGACACTGATACATAGGGGACACTGATACATAGGGGACATTGGAGACTTGATAAAGACCTGGGTACAGGTCGAAAAGTTGCGGTGTCCAATAAACCTGCCTAAATCTATCACAGTGAAGGGGCAGCATGGAGTAGGAAGGGGCAGCATGGAGTAGGAAGAGGTAGCAAGGAGCAGGAGGGGTCAGCAAGGAGTAGAAAGGGTCTGCAAGGGGCAGGAGGGGTCAGCAAGGAGTAGTAAGGGTCTGCTAGGAGTAGGAAGGGGCAGCAAGGAGAAAGAAGGGGCAGAAAGGAGTAGGAAGGGTCTGCAAAAAGCAGGAAGGGTCTGCAAGGAGCAGGAAGGGGCAGCAAGGAGCAGGAAGGGGCAGGAAGAATCAGAAGGAACAGAAATGGTCAGCAAGGGGCTGCAAGAAGCTGGAAGGGGCAGAAAGAAGCAGGAAGGGTAGTAAGAAGCAGGAAGGGTCTGCAAGAAGCAGGAAGGGCCATCAAGGAGCAGGAAGAGCCATCAAGGAGCAGAAAGGGATCAGAAAGAGAAAGGAACAGAAGGGCGCAAAATAAGCAGAACGTAGCAGAAAGGTAAAGGAGCAGAAGGAGCAGAAGGAGCCTCAGAAGACAAAGAAGACTGTGTCAAATGAAGGAGAAGAACATGAGATTGGAGCACTTCATTCTGGACACCACATTATAAGGCGTTGGTACCTGGGCCTGGCAGGGAAACTTTGGACCGTCTCATCTCCCCAGGTAAAAACAAACAATATCAGTGTTAATGTGTTCACTTTTATTTACTGATTGTCAGTAAACACAGAGGGCCGCTGGGTAGGGGTGCCGCTGATTGGCTAGATGGGTCAGCTAGCACTCTAAGCCAATCAGTAGCTCCCCATTCATAAAAACGTAAAACATTTTTATGAATCGGGAACTAGCGCTTGGCTTAGAGTGTCAGCTGACCACTCTAGCCAATCAGCGGCACCCATGCCCAACGTCAATCTGCACTTCCTGACACTCTGTTTCAGAAGTCGAATACCACTGAGCGACCTGGAGATCTGGAGCTGAAGGAAGCCTTTGGGGGTAAACCATTTGAGAGCGGTTTCACCCCTTCAAAGAAAGAGCACCCAGGGGCCTCCTTGCATGACAGCATTTTAATTTAGATAAAGTTGTTATGGTGACCAGAATGTTCCTGTAATTTGATGAAAGGAACACTATAGTGTCAGGAATACAAACATATATTCCTGACACCATAGTTGTGAAAACGCTATTCATCCTTGCTTTATGTGAAAATGACTATGCTCCTTCCCTTTCATGACACTGTCAAAAAGGGGCCAAGCATGGATGTCATTACAATTATGCCCCCCCCCCCACCCCGCAAAACTTCCTGCGGACGTCCATGCTCAGGGTCCCCATGTTCCCCAGTGTCCCAATGTCTCAGCGTCCCCATGTCTCGGAGCTACTGTCTGGACTCTCTGTGCATAGCTGCTCCCCCGCGGATCAGTGAGTAGAGAGAGGCAGGGAAGGAGATGCCGTAACTTCTTATCACTGCCTCTCTCCACACAAACAGCGACCCCTACTGGCCGGCGCTGGTATTGCAGAATAATCTATGTTTATACTGAGACAGACATTTGTATTACTGCAATACCGGCACCGGCTAGGCAGCCTCAAATACCTGAGAAATACTTCTGAGAAATACCTGGCAACCCTAAGAAATACATGAGAAATACCTGGCAACCCTAAGCAGAGGCGGCTCTAGACTTTATGAGGCCTTAGGCGAAACTCAAACATGAGGCCCCACTAACAAAAAAAGTGTCACATATACACATTGATGCACAGTTTACCTGTGTATGTGCCTGAGAGTGTGTCTGACGGGTGTGAATGTATGTCTCTGTGAGCATGTTTGCATTTTTGTCTGAGACCCTATGTTTTTTGGTGTAGCTGCTTGAAGTGTGTTGTGTGTATAGGAGGGTGATGGTGAGAAGGAGAGGCGGGTGATGGTGAGAGGGGGTGATGGTGACAGGGAGGTGATGGTGTGGGGGGTGATTGTAATGTGAGAGGGGTGATGGTAATGTGAGAGTGGGGGGGTGATGTGAGAAGGGGGGGGGGGTGATGTGAGAAGGAGGGGGGGTGATGTGAGAAGGAGGGGGGTGATGTGATGTGAGAGGGAGGGGGGGTGATGTGAGAGGGGGGGGTGATGTGAGAGGGAGGGGGGGTGATGTGAGAGGGAGGGGGGTGATGTGAGAGGGAGGGGGGTGATGTGAGAGGGAGGGGGGCTGATGTGAGAGGGAGGGGGGCTGATGTGAAAGGGAGGGGGTGATGTGAGAGGGAGGGGGTGATGTGAGAGGGAGGGGGGTGATGTGAGAGGGAGGGGGGTGATGTGAGAGGGAGGGGGGTGATGTGAGAGGGAGGGGGGTGATGTGAGAGGGAGGGGGTGATGTGAGAGGGAGGGGGTGATGTGAGAGGGAGGGGGGTGATGTGAGAGGGAGGGGGGTGATGTGAGAGGGAGGGGGGTGATGTGAGGGTTGATGGTGAGGGGGGTTGATGGTGAGGGGGGTTGATGCTGAGGGTGGTGAGGGGTGATGCTGAGGGTGGTGAGGGTTGTGGGGGTGATGCTGAGGGTGGTGGGGGTGATGCTGAGGGTGGTGGGGGTGATGCTGAGGGTGGTGGGTGTGATGCTGAGGGTGGTGGGGGATGGTGAGGCTGAGGGTGGTGGTGCTGAGGGTGGTGGGGGTGGTGGGGGCTGATGCTGAGAGTGGTGTGGGGGGCAGTGAGGCTGAGGGTGGTGTGGGGGGTAGTGAGGATGAGGGTGGTGTGGGGGGTAGTGAGGATGAGGGTGGTGTGGGGGGTAGTGAGGCTGAGGGTAGTGTGGGGGGGGTAGTGAGGCTGAGGGTGGTGCGGGGGGTAGTGAGGCTGAGGGTGGTGCGGGGGGTAGTGAGGCTGAGGGTGGTGCGGGGGGTAGTGAGGCTGAGGGTGGTGCGGGGGGTAGTGAGGCTGAGGGTGGTGCGGGGGGTGGTGAGGCTGAGGGTGGTGTGGGGGGTGGTGAGGCTGAGGGTGGTGTGGGGGTAGTGAGGCTGAGGGTGGTGTGGGGGGTAGTGAGGCTGAGGGTGGTGTGGGGGGTGGTGAGGCTGAGGGTGGTGTGGGGGTGGTGAGGCTGAGGGTGGTGTGGGGGGTGGTGATGCTGAGGGTGATATGTAGTGAGGCTGAGGGTGGTTGGGGGTGGTGATGCTGAGGGTGGTTGGGGGTGGTGATGCTGAGGGTGGTGTGGGGGTAGTGAGGCTAAGGGTGGTGGGGGGTGAGGCTGAGGGTTGTGGGGGGGTGAGGCTGAGGGTGGTGTGGGGGTAGTGAGGCTGAGGGTGGTGTGGGGGTGGTGAGGCTGAGGGTGGTGTGGGGGGTGGTGATGCTGAGGGTGATATGTAGTGAGGCTGAGGGTGGTTGGGGGTGGTGATGCTGAGGGTGGTTGGGGGTGGTGATGCTGAGGGTGGTGTGGGGGTAGTGAGGCTAAGGGTGGTGGGGGGTGAGGCTGAGGGTTGTGGGGGGGTGAGGCTGAGGGTGGTGTGGGGGGTAGTGAGGCTGAGGGTGGTGTGGGGGGGTAGTGAGGCTGAGGGTGGTGCGGGGGGTAGTGAGGCTGAGGGTGGTGCGGGGGGTAGTGAGGCTGAGGGTGGTGCGGGGGGTAGTGAGGCTGAGGGTGGTGCGGGGGGTAGTGAGGCTGAGGGTGGTGTGGGGGGTAGTGAGGCTGAGGGTGGTGTGGGGGGTGGTGAGGCTGAGGGTGGTGTGGGGGTGGTGAGGCTGAGGGTGGTGTGGGGGGTGGTGATGCTGAGGGTGATATGTAGTGAGGCTGAGGGTGGTTGGGGGTGGTGATGCTGAGGGTGGTTGGGGGTGGTGATGCTGAGGGTGGTGTGGGGGTAGTGAGGCTGAGGGTGGTTGGGGGTGGTGATGCTTAGGGTGGTGTGGGGGGTAGCGAGGCTGAGGGTGGTGTGGGGGTAGTGAGGCTGAGGGTGGTGTGGGGGTTGTGAGGCTGAGGGTGGTGTGGGGGATAGTGAGGCTGAGGGTGGTGGGGGGATAGTGAGGCTGAGGGTGGTAGGGGGATGAGGCTGAGGGTGGGGTATAGTGAGGCTGAGGGTGGTGGGGTTAGTGAGGCTGAGGGTGGTGGGAAGGTGAGGCTGAGGGTGGGGGGTAGTGAGGCTGGTGGGGTTAGTGAGGCTGAGGGTGGTGGGGGTAGTGAGGCTGAGGGTGGTGGGGGTAGTGAGTCTGAGGGTGGTGGGGGTAGTGAGTCTGAGGGTGGTGGGGGTAGTGAGGCTGAGGGTGGTGGGGGTAGTGAGGCTGAGGGTGGTGGGTTAGTGAGGCTGAGGGTGGTGGGGTTAGTGAGGCTGAGGGTGGTGGGGGTAGTGAGGCTGGGGTGGTGGGGTTAGTGAGGCTGAGGGTGGTGGGGGTAGTGAGGCTGAGGCTGGTGGGGTTAGTAAGGCTGAGGGTGGTGGGGTAGTGAGGCTGAGGGTGGTGGGGTTAGTAAAGGCTGAGGGTGGTGGGGTAAGTAGAGGCTGAGGGTGGTGGGGTAAGTAGAGGCTGAGGGTGGTGGGGTTGGTGAGGCTGAGGGTGGTGGGGGTTGGTGAGGCTGAGGGTGGTGGGGGTTGGTGAGGCTGAGGGTGGTGGGGGTAGTGAGGCTGAGGGGTAGTGAGGCTGAGGGTGGTGGGGGTAGTGAGGCTGAGGGGTAGTGAGGCTGAGGGTGGTGTGGTTGGTGAGGCTGAGGGTAAGGCTGAGGGGGGTGAGAGCCTACCTTTCCTGGTGGTCCAGTGTGGGCTCCCTGGTGGTCTGGTGGCCATTGCTGCCTTCCGGTCTGCAGCTCCACAGAGCTGCAGACCATGTAATCTCGCGAGATGTCAGAGCGTTGCCGTGGTAACCCGCGGCAACGCTCTGATTGGCCGGTTCTCGCGAGACACATGGTCTGCAGCTCTGCACACTGCGGAGCTGCAGACCGGTGTCTGCGGTGGCCGGGCAGCCAGGAGGGGCCTCGCACCCGGTGTCCCCTCCTGGTGTCAGGTCCTCGGTCAGTGACCGAGGACCTGACACACTCTGCCAACAGGCGGTTTAGGCGGCCGCGAGGCCCCAGCCAGCGCGAGGCCTTAGGCGGCCGCCTAAACCGCCTAATTAGAGGGCCGCCTCTGACCCTAAGAGTAGTGTGTAAAAAAAAAAAATTTACAAAAAAAATTTTTTTTTTTTTTTTTTTTTAAACCAATGGGCCTATTCCATGGGCCTGGGCCTGGAGCTGCAGCTCCATCAGCCCCTATGTTAATCCGGCCCTGCCTATGGGTCCCCTCTTTCAACAGGGGCCAACGTTAGTGACCCCAGACTGACATACCAACTGTTTGCAGTGCTCATAGTGAACAGGAAGGGGAAAATCGTGGCAGAATACATACATGGCAAAGGTGCCAAAACTGCTTTTTGTCACACATGCTGCAGCTCAAAAAAGCCTTGGTCCTTAACCCCTTAAGGACCAAACTTCTGGAATAAAAGGGAATCATGACATGTCACACATGTCATGTGTCCTTAAGGGGTTAAAGGAACACTATAGTCACCTAAATTACTTTAGCTAAATAAAGCAGTTTTAGTGTATAGATCATTCCCCTGCAATTTCACTGCTCAATTCACTGTCATTTAGGAGTTAAATCACTTTGTTTCTCTTTATGCAGCCCTAGCCACACCTCCCCTGGCTATGATTGACAGAGCCTGCATGAAAATAAAAACTGGTTTCACTTTCAAACAGAGGTAATTTACCATAAATAATTGTATCTCAATCTCTAAATTGGACTTTAATCACATACAGGAGGCTCTTGCAGGGTCTAGCAAGCTATTAACATAGCAGAGAATAAGAAAATCTGAATTAAACAGAACTTGCAATAAAGAAAGCCTAAATAGGGCTCTCATTACAGGAAGTGTTTATGGAAGGCTGTGCAAGTCACATGCAGGGAGGTGTGACTAGGGTTCATAAACAAAGGGATTTAACTCCTAAATGGCAGAGGATTGAGCAGTGAGGCTGCAGGGGCATGTTCTATACACCAAAACTGCTTCATTAAGCTAAAGTTGTTCAGGTGACTATAGTGTCCCTTTAAGGGGTTATGATCAACAACAACAAAAAATGAAAACCTACTCTTAGTGAACTAGAGCTAGAAAGGTCAGTAGAGGGGAAGTAAATATATATAAAAAAAAAAAACTCTACATTTTATTAGTATCTCTTTATTCATTGTATTTAAAGTTAGGTAAATAGAGGTATGGCAGCCGTGAGACACTGTGCCATTTTATTTGTGAAGGTCAAATATTGGAAAAGAGAGGAAGGATGTCTAGATAGAATGTGTACTGGCACAAACTAAAAAAGGTAGGTAAGGAGTAGAACACAAACACACTTAATACCTCAGCATGTGGAAATAAACCTCCTGCCTACAATCACCATAGGTTTGGTGAGTGAAGTGATAGGCACATGAATAGATGTTCTAACATGCATTTGTTATAATATATGCTGTACATAAAAAGCAGGAAGAGTACATTGACGGAAAGAGCCTAAATGCCTATAATGATCGACTCTAAGTGGAATTAAACCCAGCTATACTTCGAATAGAGATTGAAAAAAGAGCCCTCTACAACATCCTCACTCCCTAATACATAGTAAAAGCTCCCTCTTGCTAATGGCAAACTACATACAAATAACAGCATACCCTAACTGAATCACTGAACGTCACAAGTTACCTTGGCACCCAGCTGTGCTTACATCATTTTGTCTTTAAGACAAATGGAAATTAATTCTATAAATAACATATTAGTTATGATAGGAAAATTGTCAGTGTCTGTTCATTATGTTTTTTGTTTTTCTTCTTTGTTCTCCTGCCACGTCATTGCAATATTGCTTGTAAGAAATTATGTTATGATACAATATCATATCCCCCCCATACATTCTCACTAACTATTGTATGCAAATCTAGGAGAGACCTCGGACTGACTGCATGGAAACAGCAAGTATCTGCTTTATTTAACTCTTTAAGGACATGACTGAATTGTTGCAATCATAATTTAGTAATGGTCCTGAAGGGATTAAAATGGAAGACTACATCCCTTGTGGAATTTAAATGCTGCAAATTATCTACGTGTGCCTTAAAATGTATATTTCCACAGCGGGTTTTATAAGTAGGACTTCCTTACTGGAACAAATGTGGTTTGTACTTTTTGATAACAAGTCCCAGGCACAATCTGTATCTCAGATTTACATACCTTTCCCTGTTTAACTGGCCACAGACTTTGGGTTTATTTATAGTTTCAAAACATTTTCTATATGTAATGTCACTTTTTTATTTTGCAGGTTGTGGGCTGCTCACTGTAGAAAGATTCAGCTTAAAAAGGGTAAGTTTTAGCTTTCACTTGGCAGACAAGAAATCACAGTGGCATTCAGTAAATGCCAAAAGGCAGATGATTGGTGTTATTTATGTGAAACCCCATTCAGCTATTCCTATAATTCAAGTGAGTGTGTTTTATTAAAGCAGCATAAACTAAAAAACTTACATACGCATACATTTCGTCTAAAAGATAAATGTGAATTACTGTTCTGACTCATGGTAAAAAAAAAATTGCACTGTTAGCAACTGTATGGTTGATTTTCACCTCATAGGGCTAAAGTTAATATTGTTGGATAAACTTACCAGATAATGTAATATTTTTGGATAAACTTTTTAGATTACTTTTAAAACATATATATCTTTTACATAGCTGAAAAGAGACTTGCGTCCATCATGTTCAGCCTTCCTCACGTTTGTTTTTTTGCTGTTGATCCAAAAGAAGGCAAAAAACCCCAGTTTGAAGCACTTCCAATTTTGCAACAAGCTAGGAAAAAAATTCCTTCTTGACCCCAGAATGGCAGTCAGATTTATCCTTGGATCAAGCAGTTATTACCCTACATTAAAAGATTATATCCTTAAATATTCTGTTTTTGTAAGTATGCATCTAGTAGCTGTTTGAACATCTGTATGAACTCTGATAAAACCACTTCTTCAGGCAGAGAATTTCACATCCTTATTGTTCTTACAGTAAAAAAAACCTTTCCTTTGCCTTAGACGAAATCTTCTTTCTTCCAGTCTAAACGCATGACCTCGTGTCCTATGTAAAGTCCGGTTTGTGAAAAGATTTTCACACAATGGTTTGTATTGGCCCCAAACATATTTGTATAATGTTATCATATCCCCTCTCAGGCGACGTTTTTCTAAACTAAATAGGTTTAAATTTGTTAACCTTTTTTTTATAGCTGATATGTTCCATTCCTTTTATTAATTTCGTAACCTGCCTCTGCACTTTTTCTAGTGCCATAATATCCTTCTTTAGCACAGGTGCCCAAAATTGCACAGCATATTCAATATGTGGTCTTACCAGTGATTTATAAAGAGGCACAATTATATTCTCGTCTCGAGAATGAATGCCCTTTTTCATGCATGACAATACCTTACTGGCCTTGGCCACTGCTGATTGACATTGCACATTGTTGCATAGTTTGTTGTCTATAACAATTCCCAAGTCCTTTTCGTGTGTTGTTATCTCTAATTCGCTTCCATTAAGGGTATAAGTTGCTTGTGTATTCTTCACGCCGAAGTGCATAACTTTGCATTTTTCAACATTACATTTCATCTGCCATTTGAGTGCCCAGTCTAAATCCCTCTGCAGCACAGTAATATCTTGTGCACATTGTATTATTTAACAGAGTTTTGTGTCATCTGCAAATACTGAAACATGACTTTCAATGCTTTCTTCAAAATCATTTATAAACATGTTAAATAAAAGGGGTCCCAGAACAGACCCCTGAGGGACACCACTTGCCACCTCTGTCCAGCTTGAAAATGTATCATTAACGACAACTCTTTGTACTCTATTTTTAAGCCAATGTTCTATCCAAGAACAAGCATTTTTATCTAGACCAATTTCCTTGAGTTTGAACACTAATCTATTGTGTGGAACTGTATCAAATGCCTTGGCAAAATCCAAATAGATCACATCCACTGCAACACCCTGATCTATACTTCTACTTACTTCCTCGTAGAACGCAATCAAGTTAGTTTGACATGACCTGTGCTTCATAAAACCATGCTGATTTTTGCTGATAACCATGTTCTTGTCAAGGAATTCTTGAATATTATCCCTTAATAACCTTTCAAATATTTTCCCAGCCACAGAAGTTAAGCTCACAGGTCTATAATTTCCAGGCAAGGATTTGGAACCCTTTTTGAATATAAGAACCACATCTGCCTTCCTCCAATCCTTCCTGAAAGAAAAGAATCTTGAAAGATTAAAAAGAGAGGTTCACTTATTTCTACACTTAGTTCCTTAAGTACTCGTAGATGGATACCGTCAGGCCCTGGAGCTTTGTTTATATTAACTTTCTTTAGTTGCTGCAGCACCTTGTCTTGAGTTAACCAATTACAATTATTCTGCAAGTTTTTAGTAGCAATCATTTGCACATCTAATGACATGGGTTCTTCCTTAATATATACGGAGGAGAAATAGTTATTTAAAATTCCTGCCTTTTCCTGGTCTTCATTAACTAACACCCCCATTTCAGTTTTTAGTGTACCTACACTTTCATTTTTTGGTTTATATATTGATAAAAAATAAATCATTATATCAAAAAATATCAAAATATGTAGTGTTGTCTAAATATACATTTTCAGCTATTGTCAGGGCCAATGCAGGGATTTTTGGATACAAAGGCGAAGATGCATTTTGCTGCCCTCCACCCACATGTGTCTTCACCTGTGTGTTTCTTAATACCCCTTTTGAGTTTCTTACCCCTTTTAGTCCCTTGTGATTTTCTTATCCCCTCTTTTGACTGTCTTATCTGCTTTAGTGTATTTTATTTGTCTTACACCCCCTTTAGTTTATTGAATCCCCCCTTTTGCACCCTTTTGTGTCTTACACCCCTTTTAGTGTACCTTTCTCACCCTTTTGTCTCTTACAACTGACCATTTGAGACTATCCCTTTTTGCATCTCTCGTATCCCCCATATCCTTTGTGTACCTCTCGCTTCCCCCCAGCCCCTTTGTGTGCATCTTTCTTTCCTATCCCCTTTGTGTTTCTCTTACTTCTCCCCTGCCTCTTTGTGTGTCTCTTACCCCACTTGTATACCTACTTGTGTCCTGTTGTATTGAGGCCTTGCGTATTGTGGTAGAGGTTTTCCTTATCCTCGGTCTGCAAGGAATCTGTTCTTCCCACACAATTTTTAGATACACTCATGCTATGCTCATGGCATTAGGATCCTGCAAAGACCACTGAAACTCGGTGTCCTGCAGTGAGTGGTGCAGGTGACGCTATTGCATCATTGCCTCCAACCCTCGGCGTCCCAGTAAACAGGACGCTTAAGTGAAAATAAATATCTCATGTGAAATCAAATGTGGGAAAAGAATTTGCCTGTATATCTTAAGTAAAATCTAACAGGGAAAAATAATTCTGATATTCAAATCTGGCCATTTTATGTTGTAGAACTGCTTTTAACAATGCTTTACCAATAACTAGTAAAAAAAAAAAAATTATATTTATATACAACTTTGCATATTGTAGTGGAATAATATTGTTATACGAGTTTTATATGGCGTGTTATTACATTTGAACATATAGGATATTTATTTGGGGTTTGCAATATTTTTTTAGTAAAATGTAAAGTACAATTTGTCATTGTTAATCACTGACATGTAGAGTGTATTCACTAAACTCCAATTCATAGTGATTCTAAAGTAAGATGACGTGATTGAGTGCAACATAGCTGATCTTTAGAAGAAAATATAAGAAAAAACGCTAGTCACAGCTTGGCTATTGTTACCTAAATTTTGCTATTTCATTTTCAAATTGCTGTTTGGGAAATAAACCTCATGTGTGTTTTAATTTATTTTTAATTTATTCATATATTGATGCATAAGTTGAGATTTTATTTTTACATTATTGAATGTCTGACACTTGCTACAGAAATGATTTAGTTGACCCATAATATATTACTCCAGCATAGAACAGGAAAAGGATTTATAGCACAACTGTTTAATTTTTCTATGTGGCTTAGTCCATCTCATATATACTATAAATACAAACTGGAATCATGAGTTTAATCTCTATGGATGTTGTGGTACTCGCTTGGACAGGTTTTTCATTTGTTTAGTGGATGAGATGCACACACTTATAAATACCGTTTTTGCTTGCCCTTTTGCGACAATTTGTTTTTAACCCAGACTGCAGTAAATGGTGTTGTATGTATTCAATGAAGATACCACATTGATTATTTTCTGTGACTTGAAAAAATTCTGACATCCTCAAAAAATATTTATCATTGCTAGAGATGTGTACATCCGTTTATCTATCTTAATCAATTATACTTTTGTCCCTTTTCTCGTTCTGTATTGACTTGCTTGAAAAATCAGTTAAATCGTTACATGTTAAAACATGCACATATTATTTGAATGAAGATGTTTGTCATTGTGTATATTTTTAGAGGTTAACTTCAATCACCTAAAACTTAATCAAAATGTCAGAAAATGTTGTGGTTCCCAAGTGATAAAGAATATTTGAATACTGACAAAACTTATAGTTTTGCTCTGTTCTCTCCAAAATAAAGCTATACGAGCTAATGTTGATCAGGCTAACTCGTGTACCGGTTACTGATTGTATGTTTCTTGGTCATTGCTAGATAATTCTGCTAATCAAGTTTACAACTACCAGCCCTGTGACCACCCAGATCACCCATGTGACAGCACATGTCCCTGTATTATGACCCAAAACTTCTGTGAAAAGTTCTGTCAGTGTAACCCAGACTGTAAGTAACAGTAGTTATACGGTAACATGTAATTATATGCAATATTTTTATTCTTAATCTCTAAATATGTCTTTTTCATACGCTTTTATTCATGTATGGGTGCTCTTATGCAGAATGTGTTAAATTAAGATTCTTACTATTTCCTTTCATGTTTTCCTCATATGTTCCCCTGTAGGTCAAAACCGATTTCCTGGGTGCAGGTGTAAGACTCAGTGCAACACTAAGCAATGCCCCTGTTACCTGGCTGTGAGAGAGTGTGACCCAGACCTTTGCCTTACTTGTGGGGCATCTGAGCACTGGGACTCCAAGGTTGTGTCATGCAAGAACTGCAGCATTCAGCGAGGTTTGAAGAAAGTGAGTATGTAGATGTAGTATATATTTTGGAACTACTTGAGAACAATTCTTCTTCTTCTCCTCCTCTAATGCCCTGACTGTTATAAGAAAATAAAGCATCACGTAAAAATAAGTTAGCACACGTTATAGGTGATCTTTAAAGCTGTCACCCCCCTCCATCCCCCCAATCTAAAATATGATAGAAACGTTATGAAGTGCTCGGATTGACTGTGTTGGAATTTCACTAAAATTCCAACTTGGTCAAAAGATATACAGAGACAAAGAACGGACTACTTTGTCTCAGTGTTTCTCCTAAGCCAGACACTGCTTGACACTGGATGGTGCTACCGCCATCAAGCTTAATCAGTTACTTTCCCTAGGCTATGCGCAAGAGTACAGCAGTGACGTTAGCTCCAGGCACCAGAAGGGAGCAGAAGAGGATCTGTTTTAAAGTTCTGTTATCGCATTGTGTCATATTTTATTTGGAAACTCTTATCTCTTGTTCTGTTAATTGCATGCTAGTTAATTGCAGCTGCCTCCTGTGTTAGATTAAAGTTCAATTAACAAAGAGAGAGAGAAGTAGGAAAGATTAGAAATAAAGAAAAACCTAGAAATTTAAATACTGCTCTGAAACTGGAGCACAGGGATACCATAAAAAACCCTCTAAAACACATTACTGTAAAAGATACATCAGGTAAAAACCTAATGTGAAACTTTGATCTAGTAGATAAATAGTACTTATCAATAAAAACTATCAATTATACATGACAATAGAAAATATGTCTAAATATATCAACAATCTAAATGCAGCAAAAGGTACATGCCTATGAAGCTCAGTCAAACAAATTCTAATATCTTTAATCCCACAGTATAAAATAAAGTAAATATATAAACAAATGTGTCTATAAAACACTTATTTTAAAAGTATCCGTGTGAAGCAGCAGTCTGTCGATCAAAATGTAGCAACTGTGATGGTGGGTGATAGGTGTAAGAACACATGAGCCGTTCACAGAAATCGCTTAATTTTGTAGTACTTTTTAAATAGGAATTGACAATAGTAGAATTAAAGCTGATTGAGCTATTTAGGCTTGAATCTTTTGTTACATTTAGATTTTTCATTTATTTAGACATGTTTTTTTATTTTCATTTATAATTGCATTCTAAGCTTTTATTAATAAGTACTACTATCTACTACCCCTGCTTTTTTTTTTAATTTCAAAGCTGGAAATAAGTCACTTTACTTCTAAAGTAAATAGACCGTACTATTTGAAAATGAAACCATTAAGCTCAAAGTAATGTAACACCTGTACATACAGGCCTCAAGGTTACATATTTAGACTGGAAGAAAGTAGATTTAGTCTAAGGCAAAGGACAAGGGTTTTTACAATAAGAACAGTAAGGACGTGGAAATATCTGCCTGAACATGTGGTTTTATCAGTATCTGTACAGATGTTTAAACATCAACTGGAAAAAAAAAAAAATCTGATTTTTAATTTGTGGGGTAACAGCTTCTTGATCCACTGAAAAATCTGACTGCCATTCTGAGGTCGAGAGGATTTTCCCTAACTTTTTGCAAAATTGGAAAGCACCTCAAAGTGTTTTGTGTTTTTTTTTGCCTTCTTTTGTATCGGCAGCATGTACAGATGTGGAAAGGGCTGAACTTGTACGCATGTCTCTTTTCTGTCTGTGTAACTATGTGCCTCATAAACAGCATGGAATTAAGCAGTGACACTGCAGGAGCCTGGACTATACAACCGCATCATTAAACTAAACTTTGTTGTCTGTGGTATGTAAGGTCAGAAACTAAATTCACACCATTTTCCTGTTGATCTTCATATTTTCGATTCACATAGAAATGTGTGTCAATGAGCGTTAGATTTATACCTAATGTGATTGCATGTGCATCGGTCAAAATAAAGTCTTGGTAATAAATCCACAATTTTTACATGGTATTCTGAAAATGAAAGACTACTGTCTAATTTTGAAAACCTTAAAGGAACACTAAAGCATTAGGATGGAAATCTTTATTTCTAACGTTATAGTGTCCTGCTCACTGTTTAGCCATTTGCTTTCTATTATAACCGGAAAGAAAGAATTGAATGCGATCTCTCTTGTTTATCTTCAGCACTTGCTCTTGGCTCCATCAGATGTTGCTGGCTGGGGAACCTTCATTAAAGAGTCTGTCCAGAAGAATGAATTTATCTCCGAGTATTGTGGAGAGGTCAGTATTTTTTCTTATTTGTTTATTATCCCTAAAAATGTTAGATTTCTCAACATGCCATATAATGCTGTGGAATGAATATTTCACTTATGACAACTCTGGACAGATCTTTTCTACTTAATTTGCAAACAGCAAAATAAGCCCTGGATTTAATAACCATTCCAAGTAATTCAATACTGTTAGAAAACTATACTAGAGAGTAGGGTGAGTGCTCTAAGTTTAACTATAAATATGTAGAGGAACAGGCTGCATAAACTAATAGTAATGGATACCCTCAACCCATTACTGATGAACAGAGAATAAAACAATACAAAACACAAATACAGGTTGCTCCAAATGTAAAGTCCAATAAGTCTACAAATGCTTGTGGTTTTCCTTGCTGGTAACCATCCAGACTTCAGATAATATGGGTATATATAATAAAACAGAGAATAACTGGTGATAGTGCAGTGTGTCTAGTGCTAGGTACAGGACCCTCAACAGAAACATATATGATATAGCACTCACATTTGATAGAGCTATAAACCAACTCTGAGTAAAACCGCATGCAGTGGTACAATTCCCACTGATGGATATGTAGCTCTAGGGGCCAATCTCTCAGCATACAGATGAATATATAAAAAGCTGACAATAGTGCTCACTGTGATAAATGCAGTAGTAAGTAAATATATAAGAATAGTCAACTCACATTTAATAGAGCAGAAACATTACTCAAATATTAGTGTCTGGGTGGTATAATCCCCAGCAGGGATATAGTGTGGGGTAGATTCTTCAAGGTATTTGTATCGGTAAGTACTTTACAACATTGATGTGCCAAGAACAATAACAAAATTAGAAAGAACTTAAAAGCATAAAAAGTGTAATAAATGGTCAGGCACATAAAATAAGTGAATGCAAAATATACTTTAATGCTAAAAACAAAATGTTAAAACTCTGTTGGGGCTGATCAGTGAGTTGTCGCTGATGCCCATCTAGGCAGAGTGAACAAAGGGTCCACATCTGGGTCACATTTAACTTAAGGAGAACCTAAGCAACTACATTTAAGCTAAAACAAGAGCTATAAGAACACTGAAAATAGACAAACACCTAATAGCTTGCCCTTTAGTTAGTTCTACGCTCATGTTTCATAAAGGTTTTTGCTCACATGTGAAATTTTAGACACAATTTTACCCTGTCGCTTATCTGTCTGATCTTATCCAGATTTTTATCCAGTGTAGATCTGAAATGCTGACAGGATCTGACACAAGAGATTTACAGGCTTCATGGGATACTCTAAGCACCAAAACAAATTATAGGGATCCTATAGTGCCAGGAAACTCCTGGCACTATAGGTTTAATAGGTTTCCCCCTCCCTCGCTCCCTCCCCCCCCCCTCTTGCGGGGCCCCTTCAGTTACTTACCTGAATCCAGTGCTGACGTCAATTGGCGGGGGAGACCTTATGCACATGCGCTGCAATGGCCATGTGCGCATTAGACCTCCCTATAAATTCCTATGGGGAAAATGTGACCCTGGAGGTCCTTATGCAGAGTGTGAGGATATCCAGCATCAGATGACAGATCAAAGGTCCACTTGGATTCTGAAAGCGCTCCCTGTGGCTGTTTGGTACACAGCCACTGAGGGCAGACTAAGTGCTGCAATGTAAACATTGCTGTTCTCTGGAACGGCAATGTTTTACATTGCAGCACTACGTGCAAAAGGGACGCAGCACCCAGACTACTTCAAAGAGCGGAAGTGGCCTGGGTGCTGACAGTGTCCCTTTAAGAGTAATGAAGCAGTTTAATGTGTAGAGATCTGCAGTCTGCAGTGATCAATTATCTGCCATTTAGAAGTAAAATCGCGAGACTACAGGGGCCTGATCTATATACCTACACACATGTAAGCTAAGGTTGTTTTAGTGCTTTGTAGTGTCCATTTAATCTCCCTCAAGCCCAGTTTGTCGGAACCAATGCTGATTTGTCTGACATGAGCAGTTAAAGCAGTTCAGAATTCTCACATGCTTTAAATTAAGGTTCCACGCCAGGGGAGGAACTAGAAACTGCAGGACCCAGGATCAATAATCGGTGAAGGGTCCCGCTCCTGTTCACGTCCCCTCTCCTTGTATGTGTGGTTGTGGCGGAGTTTGATTATATGGCAGTTTGCCAAGAGTGACTGTGTGTCGGGTTTGGCTGAGTGTGATTGTGAGATTTTGTTTTTTATTATTAACCCTCCTCCCTTACCTTTATGCACATAGAAACATAGAATGTGGCGGCAGATAAGAACGATTCGGCCCATCTAGTCTACCCAATTTTTAAAAAATACTTTCATTAGTCCTTAGCCTTATCTTATAGTTAGGATAGCCTTATGCATATCCCATGCATGCTTAAACCCCTTTACTGTGTTAACCTCTACCACTTCAGCTGGAAGGCTATTCCATGCATCCACTACCTTCTCAGTAAAGTAATACTTTCTGATATTATTTTTAAACCTTTGCCCTTTTAATTTAAGACACTGTCCTCTTGTTGTGGTAGTTTTTCTTCTTTTAAATATAGTCTCCTCCTTTACTTTGTTGATTCCCTTTATGTATTTAAATGTTTCTATCATATCCCCCCTGTCTCGTCTTTCCTCCAAGCTATACATGTTAAGTTCCTTTAACCTTTCCTGGTAAGTTTTATCCTGCAATCCATGAACCAGTTTAGTAGCCCTTCTCTGAACTCTCTCTAAGGTATCAATATCCTTCTGGAGGTACGGTCTCCAGTACTGCGTACAATACTCCATGTGAGGTCTCACCAGTGTTCTGTACAATGGCATGAGCACTTCCCTCTTTCTACTGCTAATACCTCTCCCTATACAACCAAGCATTATGCTAGCATTTCCTGCTGCTTTTTTATGTTGTCTGCCTACCTTTGTTATCAGAAATAATCACCCCTAAATCCCTTTCCTCAGATGTTGAGGTTAGGACTCTATCAAATATTCTGTACTCTGCCCTTGGGTTTTTACATCCAAGATGCATTATCTTGCACTTATCCACATTAAATGTCAGTTGCCACAACTCTGACCATTTTTCTAGTTTACCTAAATCATTTGCCATTTGGCTTATCCCTCCTGGAACATCAACCCTGTTACATATTTTAGTATCATCAGCAAAAAGACATACCTTATCATCAAGACCTTCTGCAAAATCACTAATAAAAACATTAAAGAGAATGGGTCCAAGTACAGATCCCTGAGGTACCCCACTGGTGACAAGCCCATGCTTCGAATATACTCCATTGACTACAACCCTCTGTTGCCTGTCACTCAGCAACTGCCTTACGCATTCAACAATATTGGAATCCAAACTTAAAGATTGCAGTTTATTGATAAGCATTCCATGTGCAACAGTGTCAAAAGCCTTACTGAAATCTAGGTAAGCAATGTCTACTGCACCACCCTGATCTATTATTTTAGTTACCCAATCAAAAAAAATCAATAAGATTAGTTTGGCATGATCTCCCTGAAGTAAACCCATGTTGTCTCTGATCTTGAAATCCATGTGTTTTTAGATGTTCAACAATCCTATCCTTTAACATGGTTTCCATTACTTTCCCCACTACTGAAGTAAGGCTTACTGGCCTATAGTTGCCCAACTCCTCCCTACTACCTTTCTTGTGAATGGGCACAACATTCGCTAACTTCCAATCTTCTGGGACTACCCCTGTTAACAATGATTGGTTAAACAAATCTGTTAATGGTTTTGCTAGTACACCACTAAGCTCTTTTAATAACTCTGGGTGTATTCCATCAGGTCCCATTGACTTATTTGTCTTTACTTTTGACAGTTGAAATAGAACCTCTTCCTCTGTAAACTCGCATGTAACAAATGACTTATTTGTCCTTTTTCCTAACTGAGGCCCCTTTCCTTCATTTTCATCTGTAAATACTGAACAAAAATATTCATTGAGGCAGTCAGCTAGACCTTTATCATCTTCTACTTACCTTCCATCTTTTGTTTTTAATCTAACTAATCCTTGTTTTACTTTCCTTTCTTCATTTACCGTATGTATCTAAAAAATGTTTTGTCCCCTTTTTTTTTTACTGACTGTGCTATTTTCTCTTGTGTGTGTGATTTGGAAGCCTAATCTTATAGATCATTCTGTCTTCCGCACTCTGTTTTTTTTTATAATTACTAAATGCTAACTTTTTGTATTTTACTATTTTGGCCACATCTGCGGAGTACCACAGTGGTTTCTTCAATTTTTTGCTTTTACTGACCAGCCTAATGCAATTTTCTGTTGCCTTCAGCAGTGCAACGTTTAAATAATTCCATTTCTCTTGGACTCCATTTAAATTGCTCCAGTCTGATAATGACTCCTTTACACATATTCTAATTTTAGAAAAGTTTGTTTTTCTAGAGTCTAAAACTTTTGATTTTGTGTGGTGTGACTCAGTCACTGTTCCTATATTAAACCACACTGACTGATGATCACTGGATCCTAAACTTTCACCTACGGTAATATCTGATACCAAATCTCAGTTTGTTAACACTAAATCTAGTATGGCCTCCTTACAAGTTGGCTCCTCAATGACTTGTTTTAGAGACAATCCCAGTAGGGAGTTTAGAATATGTGTGCTCCTTGCATTTGGTTTTGGTTTTCCAATTCACATCAGGAAGATTAAAGTCACCCATGATGATAACTTCCCCCTTTATTGTCATTTTAGCTATTTCCCCAACTAGTAGATTATCTAACTCTTCTATTTGTCCTGGGGGGCCTATAAATCACACCTACACGAGTTACTGTGTGATTACCAAATTCTCACGTAACCCAAACAGACTCTATGTTCGCCTCACTAACTTTTAGTAGGCTAGATTTTATGCTACCCTTCACATACCGGGCCCTTTCTTACCTTCCCTGTCTTTTCTATATAAAGAGTACCCTGGTATTGCTATGTCCCAGTCATTTTTCTCATTATACCATGTCTCAGTAAAAGCGACTAAATCTACATTATCAGTTGCCATCACAGCCACAAGCTCATGGATCGTATTCCCTAAGCTGTGAGCATTTGTAGTCATGACTCTAAACTTATAATTTTTTTTTTTTTTTTTAATTCTTTATTTTTATTGTGCAGGTGATTACACAGTAGTTTCAAAACGCCACAACAGCGTACATATTTATAAACATTCAGTACATTGGCAAGAAAAAGTATGCACATTTTAAAGTTATGAACAAGTCTAGTTTTCTATAGTGTGTCAAAGTTAAAGTGGTTGGATGTCGTGTTTAAAGAGTTATACTATCATTGAGCCATAAGTAGTTACACGTACTGTATACTTAGAGAGCTCCATAATAGCTTTGTAGTGTATGTTAGGATTTTGCGTAGCTTGAACATCGTGGGCAACCAAGGTGTGTTACCTAGTTACATGTGCTTGGGTCTCGATATTCGTATAGTGATACTACGGCGTATAAGGTATAAGTCGTGGGTTACCCGTCATGGTTAGCCTGGGTGCCGCTCGTTAGTAGTGTAATATGGAGCTCATGGTGCCCTATGGTAAGATTTAGTGTACGTCGGAGAGTATGCAGGCAGAAAACAGTGAATGATAAGCTACATACTCTAGAGATCCTGCCGAAAAGTCGTTAGCCCTGGAATGGGGTTGATGGGCAGGATTATGTTATATGTAGGCTTGAACAATGCCTCTGCATTGCGTTATGTTAGTCTGGTTACGTCAGGGAGGTAGAGTTATATGTAACAGCCTACAAGCTTAGGCTGATGCTTTAGTCGCTAGGAGGCGATACAGAGTGGGAACCCGGGCTTGGGGATCTATATTATTGGTGCACCGTATCTGTAAAGGTATGGTGCGTCGCCCTATGGTCTAAGGGGAGTGCCGTGAGCGTAATGTCAGTTCCTGGTCGAGGGTGACCTAGTGGTGGTCAGACCTATAACATAAAGTAGAATAAAAAGTAAAGTCAGACCTATAACATAAGGTAGAATAAAAAGTAAAGTAAAAATAAGAGTTGAACTGCATCTGATGTGAGTTCGTATTATTGCAGCAGGAGGGAGGTGTGGGGTTCCCCACAAAGTCCAACAGCTGGAGATCAGGTAGTGGCTGCCCTGTAGGCCTCTGCCGAAGGTCCTCGCGGTACAAATGGGACTGTGCCGGCCGGGTCCCAGACATGAGTCGCGGTCACTGTCCTTTGCTCTCTGCCGGTTAGGGAGTCTCGCGGGAGACCCAGAGTCTCTAAGATGGCCGCTGCCTCATCAAAGTTCTGGACAAGGTGGGAGGTGGTACAGTGGAGGACAGCTAAGGTAAGCGATCCTTTCCACCTGTAGGTTATGCCTCGTTCCCTAAGGAGGATTGTAAATGGCTGGAGTGTTTTTCGCCATGCCAAGGTGCTCCCTGATAAGTCCATGAAAAAAGATAGTGTTAGGCTCTCAAAGTTGTTAGGGGGTTTTTCCCCTGAGGGCTCCCAGAATTGCAGCATTGTCTTGTCCTGATTGGAATCGGACGATCAGATCCCGCGGGGCTGTAGCCGGTGCCTTTGTTGGTTTCGGGATCCGGTATAGATCCACTGGTGTCACCACGTTCGCCTGTTTAGAGGGAAGAATTGCAGCAATTAGCCGTCTTATGAGGTGCGGTAGCTCCGCGTCGGGGACCGATTCTGCTACACCCCTGATCTTCAGGTTCATGTTACGCCTGGAATCCTCCAGTGCTGCAAACCGGTGCTCTGTCGCGGTTTGTTGTCTCTGCAGCTTGTGAACCTCTTGTTGCAGTTGGATAATGTGTGCCTTCGCATCGTGTGAGTCACTTTCCACTGTGCTTATTCGGCCAGTCAGCCCCTGTAAATCTTTACGGAACGTTGCCATATCTGATTGGATATCTTTCCGCAGGCCCGCCAGCAGTTCCTGCATGTCGGCCTTGGTGACCGGTGTTGGGTCCTGTTTCAGGGTTGCAGGTGTCGGGTTCCGGTTCGGTTCACGAGGAGCAGGTGGGTGGAGGTCCACGGGTTCCAAACTTTGGTCGTCCGAGAAGTCGGAACTTTCTCCCATATAGGCGGCCATCTTAGGCATCGAGGCGCCATGTGCCTGCTGCCATAGGTCACCGATGCTGGTACCTGGTTTCGGCTTGTCTGGCCTCTGTTTTTTTATTTTTCGCCCCATGCCTATGTGTGTTGCCGGGGGGTCCGGTTAGGGTCGATTTGATTGGGGCAGGGGTCGGTAAAAGTTCGATTAATAGGCCTCTGGCTACCTAAACTTATCATTTTTTAACACACTTACTACAGGCACCTTCTGCCCTTGTTTTGGGGGGCAATTGGATTGATGTTTTATCACCCTTTTGCCCGCCCCTCCTAGTTTAAATACATCCTAGCAAAACCTGTGAACTGCTCACTGAGAACATTTGTTTTTTGAACATCTTTTTTGTACAGTTTTTTTCCATTCCAAACAGAGCTACCATGAGAAATGAAGCCAAATCCATGTTCCCGACACCATTCACCAAGCCACAAGTTAAAGTCCCTAATACGCATCCACCTGTCGTTCTGAGTGTTATGCACAGGCAGAACTTCAGAGAATGGCAGTGTGGAAGCAACCTGCCGTATATCATTGGCAAAAACACTAAAAACGTCCTTTACCTCTGAAACCTCATTGCAAGCCAGGTTATTTGTCCCTAGATGTATAAGTACATCCAATACCCCTTCCTGTTTTGCTCGCTTAACAATATTACAAATATGTCTCCTGTCTCCGTGAGCATTAGCTCCGGGAAGACATCTCACTAGACCACCATTGTCCATCTCCACAACTATTATGATAGAATCCCCCAACTATTATGATAGAATCTCTGGTTTATAAGGAGGCAATTGTCCCTCTTTTAAAAGTTATCAGTTGTGGACCACTTAGTAACTAGAGAAGAGATGGGCAATATTTAATTTTTTATTCAAAACATATTTTTTTCAGCTAATTTCTCAAGATGAAGCTGACCGGAGAGGAAAAGTTTATGACAAATACATGTCCAGCTTTCTATTCAATCTCAACAATGGTAAGTTAGATACTTATGTATAGATATATTTGCAATCTATGCTGTTATTCAGTCTCTGAGGGGCAGAGAGCAGCATTCAGCAGACTCTAGGTAAGAAGTTGTCTGACAGTTAGTCCTCCCATTGTACAGCTCTGCGGAATCTGGTGGAGCATTATAAATCCTGAGAGTGTGTGTGTTTTTTTTTTTTTTCTTCTTCTTAGTGTGCATTTAGTAGTGATACGAGCACTCGGCTGTAGTCTGTGGTAGTTTTTCCTCTTTTAAATATAGTCTCCTCCTTTACTGTATTAATTCCCTTTATGTATTTAAATGTTTCTATCATATCCCCTGAAGCTAAGGTCCCCAGTACAATACTCCAAGTGAGGTCTCACCAGTGTTCTGTACAATGGCATAAACACTTCTCCCTTTCTACTGCTAATACCTCTCCCTATACAACCAAGCATTCTGCTAGCATTTCCTGCTGCTCTATTACATTATCTGCCTACCTTTAAGTCATCAGAAATAATTACTCCTAAATCCCTTTCCTCAGATGTTGAGGTTAGTAGGATATCAAATATTCTATACTCTGCCCTTGGGTGTTTACACTCAAGAAGCATTATCTTGCACTTATCCACGTTAAATGTTAGTTGCCACAGCTCTAAACATTTTTCTGATTTACCTAAATAATTTGCCATTTGGCTTATCCCTCCTGGAACCCTGTTACATATCTTAGTATCATTAACAAAAAAGACATACCTTATCATCAAGACCTTCTGCAATATCACTAATAAAAATATTAAAGAGAATTGGTACAGATTCCTGAGGTATCCCACTGGTAACTAGACCTTGCTTCGAATATACTCAATTGAGTACAACCCTGCCTGTCATTCAGCCACTGCTTAACCCATTCAACAATATTGGAATCCATACTTAAAGATTGTAGTTTATTGATGTGCCTTCTATGTGGAACAGTGTCAAAAGTCTTACTGAAATCTAGGTAAGCAATGTGTACTGCACAGCCCTTATCTATTATTTTAGTTACCCAATCAAAAAAAATCTATACGATTAGTTTGGCATGATCTCCCTGAAGTAAACCCATGTTGTCTCTGATCTTGAAATCCATGTGATTTTAGATGTTCAACAATCCTATAATTTAACATGGTTTCCATCACTTTCCCCACTACTGAAGTAAGGCTTACTGGCCTATAGTTTCCCGACTCCTCCCTACTACCTTTCTTGTGAATGGGTACAACATTCGCTGAATTCCAATCTTCTGGGACTACTCTTGTTAACAATGATTGGTTAAATAAATCCATAAATGGTTTTGTTAGTACACCACTAAGTTATTTTAATAACTGTGGGTGTATCCCATCAGGCTCCATCAACTTATTTGCCTTTACTTTTGAAAGTTGAAATAGAACCTCGTCCTCTGTAAACTCACATGTAACAAATTACTAATTTGTCCTTTTTCTTAACTGAAGTCCCTCTCCTTCCTTTTCAGCTGTAAATAGTACAAAAGTAGTAATTGAGGCAGTCAGCTAGACCTTTATCCTCTTCTACATACCTTCCTTCTTTTCTTTTTAATCTAACTTAATCATTGTTTTACTTTCCTATTCTCATTTATGTATCTAAAATGGTTTATCCCCCTTTTTACTGACTGTGTTATTCTCTCTTCTGTGTTATTTGGGGGCTCATAACTTGATTTGCCTCTTTCTGCCTAATCTTATAGATCTGTCTGTCTTCCTCACTCAGTTTTTTTTTTTTTTTTTTTTTTAAATATAATTACTAAATGCTAACTTTGTGTTTGTTTACTATTGTGGCCACTTCTGCTGAGTACCACAGTGGTTTCTTAATCTTTCTGCTCTTCCTAACAAGCCTAATGGAATTTTCTGTTGATTCCAGTAGTGCAACTCTTAAATAATCCCATTTCTCCTGGACTCCATTTAAACTGATAAGGACTTCTTTACGCATATTCTAATTTTAGAAAAGTCTAAAACTTTTGTTTTCGTGTGGTGTGACGGTCACTTCTCTTATATTAAACCACACTGACTGGTAATCACTAGATCCTAAACTTTCACCTACAGTAATATCTGATACTAAATCTCCATTTGTTAACACTAAATCTAGTATTAACTCTTTACGAGTTGGTTCCTCGGCGACTTGTTTCAGAAATAATCCCAGCAGGGAGTTTAGAATATGTGTGCTCCTGGCACAAGCCGCTGTTTTAGTTTTCCAGTTCACATCCGGAAGAATAAAGTCACCCATGAAAATAACTTCACCCTTCACTGTCATTTTAGCTATTTCCTCAACTAGTAGATTATCTAACTCTTCTATTTGTCCAGGGGGCAAGTAAATCACACCTACATGAGTTACTGTGTGATTTCCAAATTGTAACGTAACCCAAACTGACTTTATGTTCGCCTCACTAACTTTTATTAGGTTTGATTTTATGATAACCTTCACATGCAGTGCCACCCTCCCTCCTTTCTTGCCTTATCTGTCTTTTCTATGTAAAGAGTACCCTAGTATTGCTATATCTCATTTTTCTCATTATACCATGTCTCCGTAACAGCCACTAAATCTACATTCTCAGTTTCCATTATTGCCATAAGGTCAAGGATGTTATTCCCTAAACTGTGAGCATTTGTAGACATGACTCTAAGCTTATCATTTTTTAACACTCTTGCTGGTTTGATGTTTTATCAATCTTCCCCCCCCCCTCCTAGTTTAAATACTTCCTAGCAAACCCTCTGAACTGCTTGCTAAGAACATTTGCTCCATATTGAGAAAGATGCAAACCATCTTTTTTTTGTACAGTTCATTTCTATTCCAAATAGAGCTACCATGAGAACCAAAGCAAAATCCTTGCTCCCGACACCATTCACCAAGCCACACGTTAAAGTCCTTGGTAAGAACACAAAACACTTCCTTTACCTCTGAAACCGCATTACAAGCCAAATAATTTGTCCCTAGATGGATTAGTACATCCAATTCCCCTTTCTGCTTTGCTTGCTAAACAATATTAAAAATACGTCTCCTGTCAATAGCTCCTGGAAGACATCTCACAAAGCCACTATTGTCCAACTCCACATATCTTAAGATAGAATCCCCCAACAACTGCCTCACCTTGTTCTTTTGTCATTGGCTGCACTCTTGCACACCTTAGGCATAGAGGATAGTGGTTCCACAAACTAGATGCCTAAACCTGTCTCCGTAACACCACTACAATCTGAAAGTGCAGAAAATGAATTATGTAAAGACTGTGCAGTATGCCTTTTATCTACATCTCTTAGTCTGTCTAGATGAACTTTGGTCCAATCCAATGCTTCTCACAGAGAAGCATTGAGAACCTGCTGACCACCCTAATCCAAACAATTGCTTCTCTTAGAGATGCTTTGAATCTACTGTTTCTCTGAGAAATATTGCAAGTGTTTAGCTTTGATGTCACTGAATGTGAAGATTTTCAATAATTGAGAAAGTGTCTCTAATAGATGTCACTCTCAACAGACACTAGAGGCATAGTTATGTCTATTTCTCTGAAACATTAAGATAAAGTGGTATTGGTGCTTGGAGTGTAAACTTTAATATATAGTGAATTTGAAACCAGCATTGTATTTTTATTCAAGTATTCAAGTATAATCACTGTCATATTAATATTGTAAATATTTTCCAAGAATTGACCTTAAGGGTTAATTACTTGACAGTGAATTGGGATGAATGTATTAACACAAAAATGCAACTTTGTTATTTTTCCATTTTGGACTAAATAATTGAATTTGGTTTTCAATTCACTTTATGATGAAAATGTTAAACAAACCACTGTGATGATCACAATAAATTTCCTTTAAATATGTCTTATTGTATTAATGTTCTTAATCTGGACAGATTTTGTTGTCGATGCTACTCGTAAAGGAAACAAAATCCGCTTTGCAAATCACTCTGTAAATCCTAATTGTTATGCTAAAGGTACGTAATGTATTTTACTGCAAAAGCTGGTAAACTCTATTAAATGATTCTATCACAAGTAACTACAGTGATACAATTGCCCTTTTGTTGCTGATAATAAGGAGAATCAGAATTCAATCTAAGTGCTTTTTATCTGCTGATCTGTATTTTTGTTATAAAATCTGCTAAAAGAAAATCTATGCTTGTATAGGAATGTTTTCAACAGATATACTTAAATGGGACACTATTACTTTTCTGGAATTTTAGCATTAAATAAAGCATTAAAAGCCACCTCTAACTTGGATTATCCATTTCATACGATGTTTTCTTTTTGCATATTAAATATGCACGGTAATGACATTGAAGGAGTAGAAATGGAAACACAGAGGGAGATTTATCAAAGTGTTGTATAATAAACTTCAGGTTTTCTGTTTTGTTTTGTTTGTTTGTTTTTTGGTGTGGATTATTGTTTCATTTTAAATTATTACAATCCGATATTTTCAGGGTTATTTGCTGAAGCATATGAATTCCAACATCATTTCTATTTTAAACTTAAAAGTAGTCAAAGTGGAAATAATTTTATAATTATCACTTTTAATAAGCAATTCATTTTGTGATCATTAACAAAACATAGAAAAGGATAGTAAACCATTCTTTAGTGTTTATATATTTCATTGTATAATATTGTATACTTTGTTTTAGTGGTCATGGTGAATGGCGACCATCGGATTGGCATATTTGCCAAAAGGGCTATTCAAGCTGGTGAAGAATTGTTCTTTGACTACAGGTGAGACTTCTACAACTTGTTCTCTGTGTCCGCTTTCATTGTGTGCTACAAATAACAAAACTTTAAAAGTTACAAACGGCTAAATCATATAAAGTAGAAATATAGTTGTGGACCATGCAAGATTGTATCCCTAGCATTTTTAAAGGGACACTATAGTCACCAAAACAACTTTAGCTTAATGAAACAGTTTTGGTGTATAGATCATGCCCCTGCAGTCTCAGTGCTCAATTATCTGCCATTTAGAAGTTAAATCACTTTGTTTATGAACCCTAGTCACAGGCATGTGAGTTGCACAGCCTTCCATAAACATTTTCTGTAAAGAGCCATCTAATGTTTATCCTTCCTATATTGTAAATTCTGGTTAATTTAGATTTTCTAATCCCCTAATATGTTAATAGCTTGCTAGACCCTGCAAGAGCCTCCTGTATGTGATTAAAGTTAAATTTACAAAGCAAGAGATACAATTGTTTAAGGTAAATTACATCTGATTGAAACTGAAACCAGTTTTTTTTAATTTATTTTTTTAATGCAGGCTGTGTCAATCAGAGTGAGGGAAGGTATGGCAAGTGCTTTAGAAACAGAAACAACGTGATTTAACTCCTAAATGGCAGTGGATTTGAGCAGTGAAACCTGAGAGGCATGAACTACACACCAAAACTGCTTCATTAAGCTAAAGTTGTTTAGGTGACTATAGTGTTCCTTTAAGATCAACACATGTTAAGGTCTTAAAGGGGCAGTCTAGACACCATAACAACTACATTTCAGTATAGTAGTTATATGTCAGGCTGTGCTCCAGTTCTGGGTCTACAGCTGGTAATAAGCTGTCATTCATGACATAGAATCTCTGTGGTAGGCTGTCAAAGTGGTCTTCTTAACCCCTTAACCCCTTAAGGACCAAACTTCTGGAATAAAATGGAATAATGACGTGTCACACACGTCATGTGTCCTTAAGGGGTTAAGGACCAAACTTCTGGAAAAAAAGGGAATCATGACATGTCAGGCACGTCATGTGTCCTTAAGGAGTTAAAGGTGTATCCTTCTTCAGACATAACTTTAGCTTTATGAAGGTCTCCATACTAGCTCTTGCCTTTTCTTTGAAACTTGCAAGTAACTCAAGTTCGTAACAAATTGCATCTATGATATTCTTTTAATTTTTCTTATCAATTCTTCATTTTCCAGATACAGCCAGGCCGATGCTCTGAAATATGTTGGAATTGAAAGAGAGACTGACATCATATAATATTCACCCACCTTGGTACTCTCATGTACTTTGTCACTGTGTCAAGTGGCATTCTTGTGTAACACTACTCTGTAACACTCTTGTATTGAATGTGTTTGCTTCATGCAGTGAGTTGTGTATATACATTTCTTGTTAAACAAATCTTCTGTAGAATGTGAAGGTACCATGAAAACTAGTTATTAAAACACAACTTAGATTGCATCGTTTAACAAGCTTAAAATACTAATTAATAATAGGTGCTGCCTGGCAAAGTATGATTAAAGGCTAAATACAACCAGAGGTGCATAGCATAGGCTACGCGTACAGACCATGCACAGAAAATAGACAAATTCATTTCACACATCCTGAAATTCTCCAATTACCATAACACACTTTACTCATTGCATGGAGTATGAGGCAAGGAGATCCCCTGTACTCCTCTATGTGTAGTTCTGTACTTCCTTCTTTGACCATAAAAATATTTGCATAGTCTGTGCTAGCTGAGTGGTAAATGGCTCAAGGAAAAACTTTGGAAAGCTGCATTCCCAAAGCTGAATGGATCTATTTAGAAGCGGACAGCAGATACGGAATACCTGCTTTCAGCTTCTTTAGCAGTTCCACTTGTTATATCTGAAGCAACAGCTTCAGCTCATTGGCTCATGCAACAACATCAATGGATTCATAATATGTACTCTGTTTTATGGTAGTTCACAATCAGGTTGTGATTGCTAAGGGCCAGTATTTACGCCATGTGTGCAAGCAGCTGCTAAATGGGATTATCCATGGATCAAAATATATGTGTGGAGGTGTAGTTTATGCAGATGAATTGCATATACATAGTGATCTAAAAGAACTCTCCAAGTACCATAATGACTACAGTGCACTGTATAGGTTAGAGTACCAGCAGTGTTCTGGAGCCCCCCCCCCATTTTAATGACTCAAATAACTATAGAACTGTTTGACTTCTTACCTTGTGTCCGTTGTCCCTACCTTGGACTGCTGTTCACTGCTCCATCTCCACTACTTCCTGTGGAGAGCCGGAAGCTCACATGTTCTGACCTAAGCCGCCAGATCAAAGACCTAGCCCTGCTCAGGGCTTTGTTCAGGAAAGCTTCCAGGAGCTGCCAGCTCTCCTTTGGACATAGTGGAGCAAGAAACAGACTCTCGGTAAGAAGTCAAACTGTCATACAACTGTTTGACTACTTAGAAAGGAATGTGTCAAAGCACTCCTGTCACAATAAACACTACATCAAGCTGTTGTGGTTATGGTGCTTTGAGTGTTTCTTTAATTTAACAGAAATGAACAGTGAAAATGCAGGGGTATGATCTTTACATCAGAGCTTAAAAAGAGATCCAGCTACAAGAAAGAAAAAACCTTAATAACACCTCCCCAGTGTATCCCCACACAATACACACTGTAAACAAAGGTATTCACTTCACAAAATGTAACAATCACGTGAGGTGTTTTTTTTTAATAACAGTATAATAGCTGTGTGAGCACAATAACAACTCAGACTACCTACTGCCAAATGCAGCAAAATCGATAAGTCAATACAATTCAAATTGTCTGCCTATAAAATGAAGACTATAACGTTAAATACCTCACTATTTGCTTGGCAGCATTTAATATTAATATATATCCAGAGAATGAAATAGCACCATTTAAAAATCTCTAAGTTAAATCACACCTCTATTTGTGGCATGAATAAAAACAGGATTTAACTTTAGGGCTCTTTGTATCATTATTGGTCAAATACAGACCGATTATTCAGCATAAAAGATAAAGACAGAATATAGCCTAACACCATTTATTAAAGGGCCAACTAAAAACACAATAGTCATATACCATTTATAATGGGACCTGATAAAGGTTTTAACATGACAACGTGCACTTCAGTATTAAGATCTTCAGCTATAAAACCTCCACGTCTGGCTCTCCTGTTCCCCCTAGTTAGCTTGCAAGAAGATACTTCTAGTTCAGAGTCTCAAAGGGACGCCACCCTTTTTTGGCTTTAATGAAACTAACCCTTAGTTTCAGGTCTCAGGACTCACTGGATTAATGATGTCATATGGAACGGTACCACCCTCCAAACATGCTTTCTCAAAGCAATACCATTTTAGTCCTTAAATTAAAAAAAAAACAAAAAACTTTTAGTGCTGCTAAATTAAGGTATCCTCAAATACTCAGTCCCAAACTCTCTTTATTATTGAAGTCTATAGACCGGTAAGCAGCACAGAGGGAGCCCCTGCGCTGGAAAAATGTGAGTAAATCCATAATGCAGACCCATTGGGTTGTGTAAAAATACCTACACAACTCAATGGGTCTGCATTATGATGCTCGACTTAATTGTATTACCGGTACTTTTTTCTAATGTGTTAGTTTATTCTTCCAAAATTTCTAGTGGTGCAGCCAACTAGACTTTCTCCACTCCAGTAGATAAATCACTTTAGAGGAATCACAGGTTAAATAATTTATTATTTTCATGCTCTCTTTTTAATGTTCTTGACTTAAAAGAGAAGCAGTTTTTATTTATACTGCATTAAGTACTTTTACAAGTTTGGCAGTTGCCACAGTAATCAAAACCCTTTATTTATTTAGCTATGTTTTTGTCTCTTTTGTTTTTTCAAGAACATTTTACTCATGAGACTTTTAATTTCGGATTGGCTGATATATATATGGACTGGTTTGTGTATTTGAGTTTAGCAATGTATAAACTACAGGTGGGGAAGGGGTTTTCGTCCACTTTTTTCCCCACCACAACTCTTTTGGGATATATATATATATATATTCACCATAACCTTTTTGGTTGTTGCTTTGTGTATGTATGTGTATATATATTAGGATATTTAAGGTAAGTATTCCTTGTGTGGAGTTAATTTGATTAAATTAATTGCATGCAGGAGTAGAGAACTTCAAGTGTTATTGTGCTCACATATCCATTATATTGTTATTAAATCACAACCTCACTTGATCGTTTGATTATACACTAAAACTGCTATGTTATGCTAAAGTTGTTTTGTTTCTCTTTAAAAGTGTAAAACACAATGTATATACATGATACATTCTCAATTAATGTTGAATAATTGTTATGCCGTATAGTATGTTTAGAGCACTTTATGATATATTTGTCCTCTACATACAATTGCTTCTGCAAGTTATGTCTGCCAGGATGCTAACTTATAGCTGGAATAAATACTTTTTCAGTTAAGGAGCATTTTGTTTAGAAGGCAACATTTTGGTCACCTCTTCTGCCCTTATTAAGTCAGTGACTTCATAAAGGTCACAGTGGTGACCAAAACGTTGTCTACTTGTATGTGCGTGCCTCCGTCAACAAATTCTGTTCATGGAGGGAGATGTGCTTGATCATCAATTATTTGCTATATCCCTTTAGGAGCATGATATAGGAAATACATTTTATTTATTGTTGCATTGCATCTTTTTCATAGAATTAGCTGTAGACCTCTCAAACAAGAACCATTACTAAAGTTAAATATAATTTTCAAAAAGCTTTTAGCCGCTTCAGGACAAGGGGTAAGGCAAATACAAATGATATTATGACAAAGTATGTCATGCAGGGTTGAAAAGCACTGCATATTGTGTTTTTCTTAAGAGTGGCTGTGACAAAATGCCACCGGCACCAGCAGCTGTAGCCCCAGCAGGTTTGGCCCCTAGAAGGGCAGGTCCTCCATGGCAGGTATTTATCCCTCTGCCCATCCTGCTTTCCCCATGCACATAGTGACCCCTCTGCCCATCCTGGTTCTCTCAGGGAGGTAGCATCCCCTCTTCCCACACCTCCATCCCCTGGGCTGGTATCAACCTGTCTGCCTGACCTACTTCCAACTAATACCTTTACAAAGGCACTTGCAGCTCTCAGGCCTAGCTACTTTTTAATATGTCCCCAGGACCAGGGACTAATACAACCAGCAAGCAGGTTTGAAAACTCTGCTATTGGAATCTCTGAACATACCAGACAGGACACGCAGCTCCACACTATACTTTTACACTCAGGACTAGCTCCTATCTGCATTACACTTAGTGACACACTCAATCCAATACATATTACAAAATCATATGGGACATCATACATTAACTCCTAATACAGTAAAATATTGATAAACGGGTGAAGATGACAAAGACTGACAAGTCTGAATAAACTTTAATTTGCAAATCTATCTAAATATGCACACTAACTAGCCTTGGTATTATAATTGCATATAATTGTTGCAACCAACAGGTGGCACTGCACAGACAGGGGATAACATTTTGATACACACCCTGCACCTATGATGGGCAGAGGGTGACTTAAACATAAGATTCATCCAGGGACCTACATGAATTGTCAGACATATGTTCCCAGCTAAGGTGAATACAGTCACATTGACAAATGTAATGAAATACTGTATTTATCACATGTATTTTTTTTTTATTACCTTGTATATCTAAGGTTATAGACATAATTTGTGGTTCTTGACGATTTATACCATAAATTGGATTACTTGCGCTCTTTACCCTTTTTAATGGAATCTATGTGGACACAGGTTTAGTGGAAGTGAATCACACCCAAGCACTTTGGGCAGGGGTGTTGATAGGGGGCTGACAGAGGCTGAATCTTCAAGTGAGTTCTTAAAAAATCTGGGTCTAATTTTGGTCCCATCTCACTGTTAACCCAAGTCCCATGTAATCCTGAGAGAGAAATAATATTACTGTTAAATCATCTGTGACAGTGGCACCTTAATTCCCCTTTTTGAAGAACAGGTTAGGGTTCAAGGTTGGTCTTAAAGCTTGGTATAGGGCTGATTTTAAGTAAAGTTTCAATATATGTGGGGGAAGCCGTAACATTTACCATTGGACTAAAGCCCCTGGTCTTTTTGTAACCTAGCATCACCCTTGCCCTTGCATACATACGCCATCAAGTATGTAAGAATGCATACTACATTTAAAAAGTGGAAATTACATATAAAAGTGGCATTACATTATTACTAAAACATACAGACAAGGCCGAGAGTATGAAAGATTAGGAAAACATACAATTTTCTCTGCACTATTTGGTATCCACCATGATATATTTCAAATGTAATAGAACAGAGACGTCACTTTTGATTTATGACTTCACATATTTAAACAGTAAAACAAATCGGAATGGAACAGACAAAAATATTGGTACACTGAACCTAATTTTACATAGCACAGCCTTTGGAGACAATAGCTGCAATCAATTACTTTATGTAGCTATAAATAAGATTTCTACACTTTTCAACTGGGATTGTGAACCATTCTTCTTGAGCAAACTGCTCCAGTTCTCTCTGGCTCAGTGGGTGCCTTTTCCAGCTGTCAGTTTCAGCTTTTTCCACAAATGTTCAATGTGATTCAGATCTGGAATCATAAATGGACAATAATTCAGAACTGCCCAATGTTTTCTTCACATTCATTTTGGGGTGTTTTTTGAGGTATATTTAGGTCATTGTCCTGCTGGAGAACTCGTGATTTGACAGACACATCGCTTTCTGGCACTGGGCAGTACATTTCACTCCAGAATGCCTTGATAGTCTTCTGATTTCTTTGTGCACAATTTCTAGGTACCCAGTGCTAGAGACAGCAAAGCAACTCCAAAACACCACTTAGCCTCCTGAATGTTTCAGATTTTATGATGCTGTTCTTCTCTTTGAAAGCCTCTTTTTTTTTTCTTTCTGTAAACATTGAGTTTTTGCGTTTTGCCAAAATGTTATGCTTTAGTTTTTCTGTTCAAAGAACATTTTCCCAGAAGGACAGTGGCTTGTTGAAGTTTAGGGCAAGTGGTGCATTGCAGAAATAGAATGGTACCAATACTTTTAGCCATATCTCCCAATATTGTTTGGTGTGTAATGATGACAGAGGGTGGTAGGCTTATTAAGCTGTACGGGTGATGCCTCAGAGGCTCGGACCACATCTTTTCCAGATTGGACTGGCCATTGCCAGTCAGTCATTGCCAGTGATGTGTGTCAGATATCTGTCCAGCCCAAGGGCATCACAGCCACTCACAGAACACTTTTAAATCGCCCTGAGATTAGCTTAATGCCCTGACTATATTTTGTATAGCGCAAGCGTGTCTTTTGATATATTCCCAGGTGTGGTGCACCAGAGTACCAACCTGGGATGATGGGATATGTAGATGGATTTTGAGAGCCGTGCTAAATGTTTAGATTGTGTCTATGGAGTCTTATACTGTTTATTTATTTAAGCTATATAGTTGTGTTTTTTTCAGTAAAGCATAACCATTGGGCAGTTGACAAGGGAATTGCAAATTCTAAGCAACAATAGCCAAGCTGAAAACTAGTTGAATTTATAATGTTGTGTTCATAATGTTTAACCAACCCTTTACCGTGCCCTTGTTTCTTTGTTTCTTTGTACACAATTAATGAATAACCCAGAAAGCATAGGACATGATCTTGAAATGTATGGTTAATTGCACAGTTAGTCATGTAGTGTAAAGTCAAAATCTTCTTATAATTTATTTTTAATGTATTGATGGGTAATAATGTTTCCTTTATTAAAATTATAGTGCAGTGTGGTGTAAGACAGAGTTGTTTGTTTGTTTTTCTTAAGAAGTACAAAATCTGGTTTGGGTTTGAGACTTTGTATATATTTCCATAAGTGTGTTGATTACTCGATCCATAAATTTTTTTTAGGGTTATTTACTAAAGTGAGAATTCAAAGTACATTTTAAATTCAAGGGCAAAATAGCTGAACTGAAAAAATATCTAACTCACCTCTGTTTCCAGTTTGGCTACTTTGGCCTGAAATTTGAAATTCACTTGGAATTCACTCTTTAGTGAATAACCCTGTGTGATTTGTGGTAAAGTACAATTAACATGAATTTTATGCAAAATATAACTGTTTTTTTCAAAACTTTTATTTGGGGCAGTTTTTTTATTTGTTTACTATAAATATTGTAATGCTGGCATATTTTTCCACTCCTTTAGTAGAAAACCACATTTCAGTGTCTAAGCAAACAGATGTTATATTCTACACATCTAATGCGATGAATATAATACATGTTCTTCTATAATGTTCATATAGGTGTTTTTTGTGACCCTAATACTGTAATATAATTGTTTTATTGAGTCTTGCCTACCAGATTATTAGATAGAAAATAACAAAACAACACGGACACCCGTGGAAAAGTGATAAAAAACACAAAAACTTTAACTTAACTGATAGGTACACGGCCTCCCAGGGTTATCTCCCAGCTGATAACCAAATTGCAAGACTGTATAGTTGATGGGATATTTTGGGATATTGCTAGTGTACCTATAATAGAGGACAAAACATAGTGCAAATATTGCTACTAAAATATAATGAATATTGCCGGTGATCAGAATGCACTCACATATTCCAGAATAATAATGCGTGTTATAGGTGCCTCCCCTTGGTAGAAATGGGGGGTGTGTTCCTTTAAAATTCCCTCCTCAAGTGATAGCCGATAGGGTATCCAGGTCAGCATAGAATCTCACAAACAGCAACCAAAGGAATACTTAAAGGCGATTTATTCACTTGAAAAAAGGTTGAATTGAATAAAATAATAAAAACAAATAAGTTTCCAGTTTGGCTACTTTGGCCTGAAATTTGAAATTCACTTGGAATTCACTCTTTAGTGAATAACCCTGTGTGATTTGTGGTAAAGTACAATTAACATGAATTTTATGCAAAATATAACTGTTTTTTTCAAAACTTTTATTTGGGGCAGTTTTTTTATTTGTTTACTATAAATATTGTAATGCTGGCATATTTTTCCACTCCTTTAGTAGAAAACCACATTTCAGTGTCTAAGCAAACAGATGTTATATTCTACACATCTAATGCGATGAATATAATACATGTTCTTCTATAATGTTCATATAGGTGTTTTTTGTGACCCTAATACTGTAATCTAATTGTTTTATTGAGTCTTGCCTACCAGATTATTAGATAGAAAAAACTGAAATATCGTATAAATGCAAAATACATGGGGGGGGGAATCAAAGCAAACTGAAAGTGTTACTCCTAGAATCATTACCCTGTATGAACCGTATATATTGACCGGTTAAAGTAGTGGTAACATTACTACCTGATCGCTTAGTATCGACTAGTATGAGTCGCTGGGCAAGAGAACCCTGGTTCCATTCCCTGGTAAGGGGGCAAACTCTTTTGCAATGGTTTGCCTTTCAGATTGATCCCACTGGTCATCAAGCCTCCTCTCACACTGGCTGCATGACATCCAGCTTCTTAAGCCAGTTGCCAGTCACACTAGTCATCTATTGGCTAATAGTGTCAGGTGTGTGATCTCAGCCAATAAAGGAGTGCCTGTGCAAAAAAATATGCACAGAATTTAAATTAGCCAGTCTGGAATTTTTGTTCCAAGCTGGTTAATGACGCTGCCAGAGGTGGAGTTGCACCTTCAGCAGCAACATTTCATACTGAAATGCTGCACCACAACTACTTCAGTACATTAGAATGGTCATGGTACTTGAAGTAACCCTTAATTTTGGAGGGAGTAGCAAACCAACAGCCAGGGGCCACGTCATTACTTGTGCTTTGTATAAAATAAGCATGATAAGCAACAGTGCACCTTATATCTGAAATCTTGGTATCATATTTTTTACATCTAAATATAGCTTGAAAAATTGTAGTTCTATAAATTCTGTTCTACAAAAATCCTCTTTGGTAATGTACTAAGCACAAGAGCAATATTATTTTTATTTGTTGAGCAAATTACATTTAGGTTGTTATATGTTACATATACCAGTTAAAGGAATACTACTAGCACCATATCGATTACAGTGTGTTGTAGAGGTTATGGTGCCATGAGCACCCAGGTGCCCCAACCATTTTAAGTAGTCAAACCATTTAAGATCAGTTTCACTTCTTACCTGGGGTTCGCTGGGCAGCGCTATTTGCCTTCACTACAACTGATGAAGGCCAGAAGCTCTTAGGCAGGAGCTTTCATTAACTCTCCTGGCTTGAGTTAGCTCATTGACTGAAAGCATCAACTGATTGGTCTTAGGCAATAAGCTAGGCCCAGACTGTGGCTTCCCACTTCTGTCTGAAGTAGTGAAGTATGGAAGAGGTGCAGGTGAACCTCACGTTAAGATGCTAAAATGTTCTAAAATGGTTTGACTACCAATGTTGGGGGTGGAGGCATCAGAGCATTTCTGAACATTCTGAAATTTTTTTTTGGTGCTTGGATTGCTTCTTTAATTATGCTTTTTTATATAAATGATCTTTTCTTAGATTGAAAATGCCACGTGTGGTAATTTCATTTCTCTAGAATGTAAAGCACTTTTGAAGTTAACAAGAGTTTTAACTGGCACACACCAATTTCTAATTGCAAGTTTTAGGTGACTAATTAGAGTTGTATTTATTTCAAATTGTTTAAAGCACTTCCTCTGTTGTGTTTCCTTGTTGTAAATGTATAAGATTTACATGATAGTGTATTTTACATTATTGATGTTCATATGGAAAAATCTTTCTTGATATATATATATATATATATATATATGCATGTTGGTATTTTACCGTTAATGTATACAAACCAGTATATCTAACAATTTATGCACATTTGAGAAATATCTCTCTGCATTGTTAAATGTGTGCTTCTTGTGTTATATTACATTTATATGTCTTCTATAAACAACAAGAGATTGTTCAGATTTGCTTATGTGTATGTAATTGAAAATTGTTGTTTAACTCTGTATCTGACCCTTCAAATATCCTTGTTCAGAGCTGACAGTGTTGTGTTTTGTAATAACATGTCTGGGGACTTACTACTGATGCAGAGATCGGATCCATTGGGGGGGTGGGGGGGGAGGGGATGGGAAATAAAAACTCTTAAACTAAATATTTTGTGATTTTGTTGATTAGACACATTTTGATATTTGTAAAGAACTGGTTTGTGGGTTTTTGGGGTATTTTTTCCAGACACATTGGTTATTTAAGCTAAACCCCTTTTTGTGTAGCCTTACTATGTGTAGCTACTTAATTATCCACCTTTTTTAGGAGTTAATAGGAACTGCCATTTGGATATTAAAAAAATAATAATAATCATCTTGTTTTAAGGTTTATTTGGGATTGATTAGAAAGACCCTATCTTCATTTAAAGTTAGATACCAAATATTTTATCCTTGCCTTTTTGCTTATTAAGGAAGGTGATGTCTACATATAATCCACGTGGTACATTCTTTTTCATCAGTTTCCTTTTCCAGAATAAATCATTATATTCCTTCAAATGATTTTATATTCCTTCAAAAAAAAAAACCTTTCAAGGACTCTGCATGAGCCTATTTATCAAACAAATGTACCAAATTTGAAGGAATAGATAAGTCTTAAAAGTAGTATGGATATCTTCTGGAGAAGACACCACCTGCCTGTTATTATTATTTAACCATGCAAAATACTGATTTCTGACCAAATAATTAAAGGCAAAACCGTTTGTGTTATCATAAATAAATGGGAGCAGAATAAAAGGTATAATAAAAGGTATAATCAGATTTATCCACATATCGAGAAGACCACGAGAATCCATAAATCTCTTCAGCAACTGTGGTGGAATCTCGGTAAAAATAAATTTAGTAGGCCGAGATTACCACGTGGCATGTGTACGTGCATATGCTGACGTATCGATCAGTTGGTTGCACGAGGCAAGATACGATCAGTAGTGTACGGAGCATGTGCAAGAATACAGGATATAGTATTCCCCTCCTCCATTGTGCTGGACAAGCCATGCGGTCAAACAGGAAGTTAATTCTTATTTGTGTTGATTGGTTAAGAGAATGTGCGGGTGGAGCTTAATATGGGAGGAGTTATATGCCTATATAAGGAGCCTGCACTATTGTCCGGGGCTCAGAACTTGTGGTATTTTGGTGACGCTAGTCCCTCTGAGTCCCGATCGGTGATCCAATAAAGAATCTCTTCCTTCCTGAAGAAACCTGTGTCCATCTCTCTGTGCTTGGCTTCCGTCAGTTTCTCCGGTATCATTTGGTGCATTGGCCGGGAAGCTCATCGTTCAACGGTAGCTGAGAGGCAGAGGCGTGAGACGGTCTATCTTTGCCCACGTTCTCTACGGCTGCACCCCTGAACTTCTGCGTGGACCTCCCTTCGTCTCGGCGCCACTGGGCCGTTGTCCAGGAGATCATCGGCCTCTACGTGAGAAGTGCTGGGGTGTCCCCGTCGATGAGTGTGAACTCAGGTTCAGGAACGAGGAGGTAAGACAACTGCTGTTTTAGACGGCAGGACCCACTAGGGGTATACCGATTGTGCGGTAGGCCCAAAGGGGTTTTGAATCTGTGTATCTGCCCCCTCTGTCGGAGGGAAGGAGCGAAGGCGCACCGCTCGATCGAACGCTCTTTAGTCAGACCGTTTGATTCTGTTAGTCAGGCGGGGCTCTGGTGTAAATAGCCCTAGCCGGACACCGGTGTCTTGTCTAGACTAGCGTTCTAGGGTGTACATTTTGTTCGCTAGGTCGGAGGGACCGGGAGACTAAGCGGCGTCTGTGTAAATTCGGTTCGCTAGTTCTCATCCTATCTGGGCTAAGTGGGAAGGCGTGTAAATTTGGAACCCACTAGACTTTTGATAGTGCGACTAAGAGGCGTCTGTGTAAATTCGGTCCTCTAGCTCGCTATATATGTGGTGATTGGGCAGTGTGGCTAACCAAAACGTATGTAGATTGTTTTTAGGTAGTCCATTCAAGGTACTGGCCAATAGTTTAGTTGGGAATTGTAAATGTGTTAACGATTGTTTTAGTAAAGTGTATATCTTGTTAGATAGCGCGAGCTCAGCCGTCTAGCGAGAGTGTTAATAGTGTGTTGCTGTATTATAGTGCACGGTACCATAACCCTGTATATTTACTGACACTGTATATAAGTACTAATCATTGTCGTCAATTGCATGTTTTAACACCATAACCACTAATAATTGTATTGTGACCTTAACTTGTGCTTTGACCTATGCTAACCGTACTGTAACCGCTATTTGTAAAAGACGATGTTACTGGGGTGTGTTATAGACGGGTAATTCGTATATAGAGAATTATAGCGTGGGTGACTGTATAGTTACGCCAAAGGGCATAATATTGATTATATAGTGACTGGTGTAACAGCTGTGTGTGTACGGGAATTCCCTGAGTGTTTATTGTTATTGTGTACGTTTCACTTGGTAACCGTACCACGTGGTGCTGTTGCCAGAGGAAACGGGTGTGACTGTTGAATAGTACGCGTGTATAGTATTCGTTGTCGACGACGTTCCATTGTTAAGTATGGGTGCGTCGCAGTCAACGATTCCGGATCCCTTAGGTTGTATGGTGAAGAATTTTAAAAAGGGATTCAAAACTTGTGATTTTGGGGTTAAGATGTCTCCTGTACGTTTGGTTACTTTGTGCACTAGGGAGTGGCCTACTTTGGTTGCGGCATGGCCGCCACGTGGCAGTTTGGATCCAACTCTGGTACAGCGCTTACACGTGGCTGTATCAGGTAGGCCTGAACTTTACGGCCAGTTTCCTTATATTGACTGTTGGAGACAGGCCGTAAATGACTCGCCAAAATGGCTCCAGACATGCCACGAGGAGCAGTGTCGCCTCATGGTAGCTAGGACTTGTTCGTCCACTAGGACTGGTGTTAGGCCCATTTTGGACACGCCCCCTGAGTCCGAGATCCCTTTGCCGCCCCCTTACTTTCCGTTAAGAGGAAGTGACGCAAACGCAGGAAGTCCTGCACCCCTCCCCTCATTACCCTCATCCACTTCCGCTTCCTCCTCCAGTACAGGATCCACCCCCCCTCGTACTAAATCTCCCCTTCCGGAACCAGAACCCACCCCCATTAGAAACGAATATCCTGATTTGGCGCCACTTCAGACTTCCGGTCAAGCTTCATCTAGCTCGGCTCGAAGTGTTTTATTTACAACCTTTTCCCAAAGCCAACCTCCCACATCCCCATACCCTATCTCTCCCCGACCGGAACCCATGACTGACGCCTCTCTACGTAGCCCCATCCAAACCCGACAGTTGACTGGTGCCCAACAATTAAAGCACTATCAGATGCCTCTTCGTCTGAATCCCGGGTCAGCTTATATCGATGCCGCAGGTCAAATGGCACACGCTGACCCAGTCTTCGTATATGTCCCATTCACCACAACCGATCTTTTAAACTGGAAGACCCATAATTCCTCGAATACTGAGAAACCACAAGCTATGACTGATCTGTTCACCTCAATAGTACAGACGCATAATCCGACATGGGCTGATTGCCAGCAGTTACTAATGACTTTATTTAACAATGAGGAAAGGACAAGAATAAATCAAGCAGCCATTAAAGCATTAGAAGATAAAGCCCGTGCTTTGAACCAAGCTAATCCAGCAGCATGGGCCGCAACACATTATCCCAACACTGATCCCGATTGGAACGTAAATGGTGCTGATATGGTTCAACTCAGAGCCTATAGAGACGCTATAATTGCTGGCATGAAAGCCGGAGGAAAGAAAGCTATTAACATGTCGAAGACAGTTGAGGTGATCCAGAAAAGCGATGAAGCGCCCAGTGTCTTTTATGACCGATTATTGGAGGCATACCGCTTGTATACCCCCTTTAATCCGGAAGACGCAGATAATTCCCGAATGGTTAACTCCGCCTTTGTCAGCCAAGCATACGGAGATATTAAGCGCAAGCTACAAAAGTTAGAAGGGTTTGCAGGTATGTCCATCACCCAACTAATGGAGGTAGCAAATAAGGTTTATATGAACAGGGATACAGAAAGTAAGAAAGAGGAAGAGCGCAAGATGCGTAAAAAGGCTGATATGCTAGCGGTAGCAATCGCAGGCGTAGATAGACGGGGCCCGGATAGAGGCGATAGTAGATGGAATGAGGAACCTCTAAGTAGAAATCAGTGCGCTTACTGTAAGGAAGAAGGGCATTGGAGAAATGAGTGTCCGCGAAGAGAACAGTCTGAGAGAGACAGACCTAGGTCAGGTTACGGAAACTTTAGAGGCAGAGCGAGAGGTAGAGGAGGCCCCGGAGGGAGTAATGGTTATAGAGGGAGTAATGGGAACAGAGGAAGTGTTAGGGAAGACAGGTATATTCCAGCAGCGCAAAGGTCCCGCGATAGAGAAGGTAGGGACTTTGTAGGATTGGCTGACACGGTCATGGAGGACTATTGATACCGACCGGGCTCCATCCCCCTTGGTCGAGCGGAGCCTATGGTCGATGTATCAATAGGGGGAAAAAGGAGTGCGTTCATGATCGACACTGGTGCTGAACATTCAGTGGTGACTAATCTAGTTGCTCCTCCATCTGGAAGGACTATTACTGTGATAGGAGCAACTGGAAGAAGTGCTGAAAAACCGGTTCTTAAAAGTCGACTCTGTACATTGGGAGGCCACGTAGTAAAACATCAATTCCTTTATATGCCTGAATGTCCAGTCCAATTGCTGGGACGTGATATGCTATCAAAGTTACAAGCGCAGATTACGTTCCTACCAAATGGAACAACATCCTTAAAGTTTAATGGACCTTCAGGTATTATGACTTTATCCGTACCAAAGGAAGAAGAGTGGCGACTTTATACAGCGTTGACTAGCCAAAACCCTAGGAGTGATGAGACATTATTTAACATACCAGGAGTTTGGGCAGAGAACAACCCACCAGGACTGGCCCGCAATATTCCACCTATAAAAATTGAACTGAAACTTGGGGTTTATCCAGTGAGCCTAAGACAATACCACATCCCGCAGAAGGCTAAGAAGAACATTCAATCTTATCTGGATAAGTTCATACGGTATGGTATCCTAAAATTCTGTACTTCCCCCTGGAACACCCCATTGCTGCCTGTTCAAAAGCCCGGTACAGATGAGTATCGACCTGTGCAGGACTTGAGAGCAGTCAATGATGCGGTTGTTAGTATACATCCAGTCGTGCCCAATCCATATAACCTGCTTGCTTTAATTCCGGGCGGGGCTACTTACTTCACAGTCTTAGATCTCAAAGATGCCTTCTTTTGCCTCCGAATTGCCGCAGAAAGTCAATGTATCTTCGCTTTCCAATGGGAGAACGCTGTAACGGGCTCAAAACGCCAAATGACTTGGACAAGACTGCCCCAAGGGTTTAAAAATTCACCTACCCTATTTGGTTCAGCCCTAAGTCAAGATCTACTGGATTTCGAGTCTATCCCAGGAGAGTGTGTATTGTTACAGTATGTAGATGACTTGTTGATAGCAGCAGTTACAAAAGAAAAATGTCAGCAAGCAACGCACGATCTACTACACATTCTCTGGAAGGCAGGATACAAGGTGTCTAGAAAGAAGGCTCAGTTGTGTTTGCCAACTGTCAAATATCTGGGATTCCATATCTCTGAAGGTCAAAGAATTATGGGGCCAGAGAGAAAAGAAGCTGTCTGCCAAATACCAATACCCAAGAATAGAAGACAAGTGCGAGAATTCTTGGGGGCAGCAGGCTTCTGTAGGATATGGATTCCCAGCTATGCGATACTGGCAAAACCTCTGTACGCAGCTATCAAAGGTACAGAGCACGACCCCTTCTTATGGACCCAAGAACAGCAAACGGCATTTGAAGATGTGAAGAAGGCTTTGATGAGTGCCCCAGCATTAGGTCTACCTGATCACACACGACCATTCTACCTATATGTACATGAGCAAAGAAGAATGGCTGTGGGAGTATTGACACAGTACTTGGGATCATGGCAAAGACCTGTTGCCTACATGTCTAAGCAACTGGATGCAGTGGCCAGCGGACTTCCACCTTGTCTAAGAGCCGTAGCTGCAGCCGCCCTGCTAGTAGCTGAAGCCGATAAACTCACTCTGGGTCAAGAACTTTATGTACGAGTCCCACATGCAGTACAGACGTTGTTGGATTACAAAGGAAATCATTGGTTTAGTAACAGCCGTATGACCAAGTATCAAGCAATGTTGTGTGAAAACCCAAGAGTGCATTTAGAGACTGTAAACACCTTAAATCCAGCTACCCTTTTGCCACAACCTACTGAAAGTCAACATGATTGTTTGGAAGTAATGGATGAAGTATTTTCAAGTAGACCAGATCTTCGTGATTTTCCCATCCAGAACCCCGATGTTCAATATTACACCGACGGCAGTAGTTATGTGAAAGAAGGGATCCGCTATGCAGGATATGCAGTAACAACAATAGACAAGGTGATAGAAGCTCGGCCACTGGCAAAAGGAACATCAGCACAAAAGGCAGAATTGATAGCACTAACACGAGCGTTACAATTGGCTGAAGGTTTAAGAGTAAATATCTATACGGACTCTAAGTATGCGTTTTTAACCACTCATGCCCACGGAGCTTTGTATAAAGAAAGAGGACTACTGAATTCAGAAGGCAAAGAAATCAAGTACGCAGCTGAAATCCTACAACTATTGGAAGCAGTGTGGGAGCCGAAAGAAGTCGGTATTATACATTGTCGAGCGCATCTGAGAGGAGATGGTGATGTAACCAAAGGAAATCGGATGGCAGATAGTGCAGCTAAGCGTGCTGCTGAATCAGGAAGACAGGAGTATGTGGGGCATATAGCTGCTCTTATACCAACTCCACTGTCCCAATGGACTCCAGTTTATACAGCTCAAGAAGAGGAGTGGTTAAAGACTGAACCGGGAAAGTATTTGGAGAACAAGTGGTATCAGCTAGAAGATGGAAGAATAGTCATACCAGCATCACTAGCAGTAGAAATTGTCCAAAATTATCATAACGGGACACATTCTGGGAGAGACAGTACAGAAGAATCTCTCAGGAAACATTTCTACATACCAAGATTGTCCAACTTGACTCAGGCCATTGTACGCAGATGTGTAACGTGTGCTAAAAATAATGCAAGACAAGGACCAGTAAAGCCACCAGGAGTCCAGTTTATGGGGGGACTCCCCATGTCCGATCTACAAATAGACTTTACAGTGATGCCTAAATCGGGTGGACATCGTTACCTGTTGGTAATTGTGTGCACCTATTCAGGCTGGGTAGAAGCATGTCCTACTCGTACAGAGAAAGCAGGAGAAGTTGTGAGATTCCTGCTACGAGAAATAATACCCCGATATGGACTACCCTGTTCTATAGGATCGGACAATGGTCCAGCTTTTGTTCATCAGTGCCTACAACAACTGACTCATATGCTTGGTATAAAGTGGAGGCTTCATACTGCATATAGACCCCAGAGTTCTGGTAAGGTAGAGAGAATGAATAGAACTATTAAGAACCAGTTGGCTAAAATGTGTCAGGAAACCCAACTTAAGTGGAACGTTCTCTTACCCATAGCTCTATTGCGAATCCGCAGTACCCCTACCAGAAGGATGGGCCTCTCTCCTTTTGAAATCATGTATGGGCGACCACCTCCCGTACTTGGTAACTTAAGGGGGGATTTGAGTCAGTTGGGAGAAGGAATTACCCGGCAGCAGGTTGTAGAGTTGGGTAAGACTATGGAGGAGGTACAGAAATGGGTACAAGATAGATTACCTGTGAATATTTATCCCCCTGTTCATAGTTATCATCCAGGAGATCAAGTGTGGATTAAAGAGTGGAATAATGTACCGTTAGGGCCCAAGTGGAGAGGTCCTTATGTTGTTCTTTTGTCTACCCCTACAGCGATAAAAGTAGCCGAAGTGACTCCGTGGATACATCACTCCAGGGTTAAACCAGCAGCAGTCGATTCTTGGCAAGTTACAGCAGATCCAGAGAATCCCTGCAAGATCCGGTTGAAACGCACTACTCAGTCGGAGTAACGAGGAATTATTGTGGATTACAAATTTTATTATTTTTGGGATTTGGTATGTGAGTGAGAAGGCCATAATAAAGCCTGTCCGCTTACCAACACATAGTTTATAAGCCAGGAAAGTCTCGAAGGGACACCTGTGAAGACGAGCAGAACTCCATTCCCTGCAGCCCTCACATCCTGGAAGCTGAGGCGCCTTCGCACGGACGAAGACTGAGGATGACGGCGAAAGATGTGCTTTTGATTGTGTTTATTTATATGTGTTTTTATATTCAGGAAGGTAGAGGTACCGACACTCCTAGCTGTGAGGTATGCATTAAGACTACGAGAACAGGTAATCATATTTCCCAAACCCTAATTTGGCATTCACAATACGAGTGTAAAGGAGATGTATCGAGATGTAGATACCTAAATATAGACTATAGTGTGTGCCATTTAGGAGTAGGAGAACCTAAGTGCTTCAGTCCAGAGTATCAACCTCTTACAATTTGGTTGACTCTCAGGAATGGAGATCCTCAGGGGACCCTAATTAATAAGACGGTGTTAGAATCCGTATATTCTTCGGGTGTTCTGCTATTTGATGCATGTAAGGCGATATCAAGTGGTAGAAAGCCGTGGAATGTATGTGGGGATCTTAGATGGGAGAGGACGTATGGATCTAACGATAAATATATTTGTCCCAGTAGTAAAAATAAATATGTGAGTCCTAGATGCCCAAATAAAGACTATAACTTTTGCCCATATTGGTCTTGTGTGGGGTGGGCGACTTGGGGACAGACAGTAGATAAAGACATGATAGTGACTAAGTTGCCGACTAGCCCATATTGTAAGTCTATGGAATGTAATCCCATCCATATACTTATAAATAACCCCGACAAGTTCTTAGATAAGTATGGCAATTTATTTGGGTTTCAGATATACGGGACGGGTTTAGATCCTGGGACATTATTGTTTATAGGAATAGAGACTGATACGGTATCCTCCCAGACTCATCAAGTATACCATTCCTTTTATGAAGAGATGAGTATAGATAATAAGATCCCCCATAACGCTAAAAACCTGTTCATAGATTTAGCCGAGAGTATTGCCGGTAGTCTTAATGTTACCAACTGCTATGTGTGTGGAGGTACTAACATGGGAGACCAATGGCCTTGGGAAGCAAAGGAGGTAATGTCCGGTTCTGAGGCAGTTGACCAACTAATATCTACACAAGCCGATTATCATTTGAGTGTTAGAGGTAAATCTGAGTGGAGATTAAAGACCTCCATCATAGGTTATGTTTGCATAGCAAGGAAAGGAATAATGTATAATACTTCTGTAGGAGAATTAACTTGTCTAGGGCAAAAAGCTTATGATGATGATACTAAAAATACAACTTGGTGGTCGGCTTCAAATGTTTCAGAACCATCTAACCCGTTTGCTAGATACGCCAATTTAAAGGATGTGTGGTTTGATTTATCCATCATATCTACCTGGAGAGCCCCAGCAAATTTGTACTGGATCTGTGGTAAGAAAGCCTATTCGGAGCTGCCACAGGACTGGGAAGGGGCATGTGTGTTGGGTATGCTCAAACCATCCTTCTTCTTGTTACCGATTGAAACAGGTGAGACTTTAGGTGTTAAAGTGTATGATGTGAATCATAGGAAGAAAAGGGGACCCTTAGAGATAGGCACCTGGGAAGATAATGAATGGCCTCCCCAGCGTATCATAGATTATTATGGGCCAGCCACGTGGGCAGAAGATGGTACCTTTGGTTATAGAACCCCTATTTATATGCTCAACCGCATTATAAGATTACAGGCGGTGGTTGAGATTATCACTAACGAAACATCACAAGCGCTCAATCTCCTAGTGAAACATAATACCAGGATGAGGACAGCAGTATATCAGAATAGATTAGCCTTGGATTACCTTTTGGCAGTAGAGGGAGGTGTATGTGGGAAGTTTAACCTAAGCAATTGCTGTCTTCAAATAGATGACGAAGGGCAAGCAATAGCTGAGCTTACTAGCCATATGGTTAAACTAGCGCATGTGCCTACTCAGGTATGGAAAGGGTACAATCCAAGTAGTTGGTTTGGTAGCTGGTATGAGTGGTTTGGAGGGCTTAAGGCAGTGGTAGGTGGAGTCCTACTGATTTTACTGTTGTGTCTACTCCTACCGTGTCTTATACCCTTAGTAGTTAGGTCTGTGCAAAGCCTGATAGAAAATATAGCAGAGAGGAAGGCTGCTGCACAGATAATGGCGATATATAAGTATAAGGCTCTAGATCAAGGAGAACCAATGCAGGAAGATGAATGTTGAAGATTCACATCATAAGATAAGTCTGGTCTGGTTCAAGGTAACTTGCGGTGTATGCAAACTAAGGTTATGTGATGCCTCAAGTAATTGTAAAATATCAAGAGGCATCAAAGGGGGGAATGTGGTGGAATCTCGGTAAAAATAAATTTAGTAGGCCGAGATTACCACGTGGCATGTGTACGTGCATATGCTGACGTATCGATCAGTTGGTTGCACGAGGCAAGATACGATCAGTAGTGTACGGAGCATGTGCAAGAATACAGGATATAGTATTCCCCTCCTCCATTGTGCTGGACAAGCCATGCGGTCAAACAGGAAGTTAATTCTTATTTGTGTTGATTGGTTAAGAGAATGTGCGGGTGGAGCTTAATATGGGAGGAGTTATATGCCTATATAAGGAGCCTGCACTATTGTCCGGGGCTCAGAACTTGTGGTATTTTGGTGACGCTAGTCCCTCTGAGTCCCGATCGGTGATCCAATAAAGAATCTCTTCCTTCCTGAAGAAACCTGTGTCCATCTCTCTGTGCTTGGCTTCCGTCAGTTTCTCCGGTATCACAACCTATCATGGTCTACTGCACCGTGAGACTTAATAGTACCCAGAGCCGAGGTCTATTTAGCTGCCCGACATGGGACTACATTACAGACTCCGCTTAAGGGACACACTATCACCCAAGTCCTCCCGAAAATGTGTATTTGCAGTATTAGGTGTATATATATATATATATATATATATATATATATATATATATGAGGTGTGAAGGTTTGAGAAGCCATGCTTTTGTCAGTGGTTTCTGTTAATTGAGATATATAGTACTTTATTGTATTTTACTTTCTCCTCAGCTTCCACTTTTTCCTTAATAAAATATATTTGAACAGATCTATTTGAACACACACTACCTAAAAAATATATTATCACTGTTTGTGAAATAACCTGTAGGTTTATACTGTAGGTGAAAATTATGATCTTTGATGAAGAGATATGAGAGATGGTTTTTGTAAATGAGTCTCCTGAAAAAAGGCATTATCAGCATTCAGCCTCATTAATTCTTGTCAGAAATAGGACAAATTCCCTTCAGCAAAACGTAAAAGCAGTTTAAATTCAGGGAGATCAGGTTAAAGTGGGGGCTCTCCAGATGTCGAGCTGATGGCCACAAAAAATAATAATCAGGTCAGGAAGTATTTTCATCTCCATCACAATCAATCAGTCCAGAGACAGGATGGTCTAAGCCAGAAGTTGGGTTTTTACCTTGGCTACATCTTTGCCCCCATTTCTCTTATCCAAAGTGTTTTGGAGAAAATCTGTAAGGGAGAGAAAACTGATTCTGCGAGCAAGAAAAAAAACCTCATTCAGGGCCAATCCTGCAAATCATCAAGCTCCCAAACTAGAGACCTAGCCTAGGTAATCAAGGGACTCCAGAAGCAGTTACTGTGACGAGACCAATCTCGCCACTGTGCATTGGAGGAGCCTGGTTGCTCGCCTGCTGCCTTTAGACTATGGCCCCATGTTAAAACGCTTGATTTTCCCCTGCAAAGACATGAAAGCAGAGTCATTCGGTACTTGCCCTGTTTGAGCGGTAATACCCCAGATAGCTATGCCATGGAGCCCATTCGTATAATGAAAGACTATGGGAAAGACTTTGGCTCCATGGCAATAGAACTGTATGTGTGTGGTCTGAGCGCCATTCAGTAATACTGTGTGCTCAGACCTAAGCTATCTGGGGATATGTTGCATGTCTGTATTTTATGTAATAAATGTAACCTTGTGTATTTCATTGTATTTTACTACCATGTGTTCAATGGAGTTTTGCCTCTGTCCTTGGAGATAATTGGATTACTTCTCAATTATCTCCAGGATAGAAGACTCTGTGGAACTGGTTTTGGGCAGAAAAGCCATGCTTCCTTTTGGTCACAAAGGACTTCGATCTTACTTTTGAACCAATGGACCAATGTGGATGATTTTGACATATGTTCGTATTTGGAGGAACCCCAGGCGGCAGGTGGAGATGGGACCGAGGTCTCTCCACCGGCCCTACAGGGATGCTGGGCAGTCAGCCCAGATCCCCAGTGGCAGATTGATTTGCAGGGAATAGAGAGCCGTGTCTCCTTTCCCCAGCGGCAGTGTGAAGAGCAGGGAGTGGAGATCATCGTCTCCCCTCCCCAGCAGCAGTGTACCTTGCAGCGAGAGGAGAGCAGCGTCCTCCCTCCCCAGCGGCAGGGTGAGCTACAGGGATGCTGGGCAGTCGGCTCAGATCCCCAGCGGCAGAGTGATATGCAGGGAGTTGGGAGCCCAGTCTTCATTCCCCAGCGGCAGTGTAATCTGCAGGGAATTGGGAGCCCAGTCTCCATTCCCCAGTGGCAGTGTGATCTACAGGGAATAGGGAGCCCAGTCTTCATTCCCCAGCGGCAGTGTGATCTACAGGGAATATGGAGCCCAGTCTCCATTCCCCAGCGGCAGAGTGATATGCAGGGAGTTGGGAGCCCAGTCTCCATTCCCCAGCAGCAGGCTGAGCTACCGGGGGCAGAGACGGTTGGTCCTGTCCCCCCAAAACAGGGCTGTTTAGCCAAAGGGGAGACAGTCAGTCTCCCCCTCCAGCAGCAGAGCTGTGTATCTAAAGGGGAGACAGTCGGTCTTCCACTCCAGCAGCAGAGCTGTGTATCTAAAGGGGAGACAGTCAGTCTCCCCCTCCAGCAACCAGGCTCCAACCAGACTACTCCCGTGGTAGTGCTGGCACCAGGGCAGAGTACCGCTGGTCTCTGCCCACTCAGCAACCCACCAAGTCAGCTTACCAGTCCCCCACACAGCCATGGTGAGGCACCTGGACATGGACACGTTTCTCCTCTACCTAGGTGTAGTAACCAGTTATTGTGGGTGGGCTGTATTACTGTTTGTGCTTCGTGAGTGGGCTGCTGGACTAACCAGGGCGCTGACCGGCAGGAGGTCAGATACCCTGTTAGTCTGTTTGGAAAAGGGGAGAGATGTGACGAGACCCTGCAGAGGAGCCCCTCGCTCTCACAGGAGAGGCGGACAAGACAAACTACTGCACACATTCATGCAACAGTCAGGCCTTATAGATATATGGAGAGCACAAACCCCGGACGATAATGATTATACATTCTATTCGCCGCCACATGACACATACTCCAGAAAAGATCTGTTTCTGGTAAATGCCCCGACTGTTCCCAGAGTTTTGGAGTCCAAAGTGGGATCTATAACTTGGTCGGACCATGCAGACGTGTCTATTACTTTAGATAAATTGAGCGCGGCAACGCTCTGGTTATGGCGGTGTAGCGGAGAGCTGATTTCTCGCAGCTATTCTCCACTTTAGATCCAAGGAAGGCTCAGGAACAAGTCATTAGTAAATCCACAGCAGAGTTTCCAGCAGGTAAAAAGGTACAGAAATATCCCCACAGCACTCCCAATAACTGGACGACACACAGTTTCAGGAGTAGAACTGACAATTGTTTATTTCAGGGTTTCTTATAAAGCCTGCTCCCATGCAAGGGAGGGAACTACAATAATTATGACAGTGACCAATGCAGGGCTTGTTACCTCCCACACATCTCCTCCCCTCGGTGTGAGTCATAATCCCCTTAACTTGTACAGGACTTTACCCCAAACTTGGATGTACCCCTAAACCATCACATATCCTCAATATTAGGGTACCGCTAGGTAGCCCTGATCTGGGTGAATATAATATCCAAAATTCACCCAGATCGGACCGGTGGTTCGGCAGTTACCAGAAGGTGAAGTTTGACCGACCGCACACGAGTTGGTATCCGAAAAGGGTTCCACGTGAATGGGCCCTGCGGTCGGTCTCCGTTCGGCAGATAAAACAGACATTTCTAACAGCCATCCATACTTTAATCCACCCAGATAGTGATTCCCTCATTCGGTACTTTGTAACTACCGAATGGGGATTTGTTAGGACTCTCCGTTCGGTAGTTACGGAGCTCTGGAGGTCTCAGCGGTGTTTGGTTGTCTGAGTGTCCGATTTGGGTTCCAGACACTCGACGACACAACACCGCTGAGATTTTCATGCGTAAGATGGCCGCCGCCACGTGTACGCATGCCGAATGGCGGCCACCCCGATACAATGTTAACTTGTGGTTTTGGAGAGAATGGGAACCTTAATTGTTGGCACACTTCTCTCCGGGGTGGTCCCTCCGTTCGGTAGTTTCCATAAGTATATAGTACGGAGGGAAACTACCGAATAACATATAATTCACACTTTACATACATGAATAGCAATTCAACACAGGTAAAATTATAATGAATATAGTCACACAGGCAGTTTGCAGGACAGGCTTACGGCGTTCCGCTACACTGCTCCCCCTTGCCCACAAGCCGGCATACACAGTCTGATCCCACACGGATCGGCTTGGGGATGACCGGGGTGCTCACGGATTATTTCTCCAGATCAGTTTGTCGTGACAACCCGTCGGCGTTTCCATTTTGCTTACCCGGGCGGTATTGAATGTTAAAGTCAAAGGGCTGCAGCGCCAAACTCCAGCGCAGCAGCCGGGCATTGTCCCCAGCCACCCGGTTCAGCCAGACCAACGGGTTGTGATCCGTGAGCAAAGAAAAAGCCTGTCCATACAAGTAGGGTTGTAATTTCTTTAAGGCCCACACCACAGCTAGGCATTCCTTCTCGATGGCGGCGTAGCTTACTTCCCGAGGTAAAAGTTTGCGACTGATGTAAGCCACGGGGTGTTCTCCGCCATCGGCCCCGACTTGGCTCAGTACTGCCCCCAATCCAAACATAGAAGCGTCTGTGTGGACAAGAAAACGTTTAGTTGGATTGGGAGCGGCCAAGACAGGGGCATTAACAAGTGCATCCTTCAAGTGTTGGAATGCCTGCTCACACTCCGGGGTCCAGGTTACTTGGCGGGGAAGGTTTTTACGGGTCAGGTCAGTGAGGGGTTTGGCCAGGGCACTATAATTGGGCACAAACTTCCGGTAATACCCTGCTGTCCCTAGGAAGGCTAATACCTGGGTTTTAGTTTTCGGGGTAGGCCACTGTGCTACTGCCTCTACTTTGGCTGGTTCCGGCTTTTGTTTACCACAGCCCACTCTGTGGCCCAGGTACTGTACCTCGGCCATCCCAATGCTACATTTCGCTGGCTTTAAGGTCAAGCCAGCCTCCCTGATTCTGTCTAGAACCGCTCCTATATGGGCCAAGTGTTCCTGCCAGGTATCGCTAAATATGGCAATATCATCGAGATACGCGCAGGTATAGTCTTGGAACCCATCTAGGAGGCGGTCCACCATCCGTTGGAAGGTAGCCGGCGCGTTTTTCATCCCAAACGGCATGACCTTAAATTGGTACAAGCCGAATGGGGTGACAAAGGCGGACTTAGGGATGGCGTCCGGGGCCAAGGGAATCTGCCAATACCCTTTACACAAATCAATAGTGGTAAGGTATTGACCCCTGGCCATCCGGTCCAGCAACTCATCTATCCTAGGCATCGGGTATGCGTCGGATACGGTTTTCTCATTCAATCTCCTGTAGTCCACGCAAAAGCGGGTCGTGCCGTCCCGCTTTGGTACGAGGACTACGGGAGAGGCCCAGGGGCTATCGGAGGGCTCAATGACTCCTAACTGAATCATCTCTTCAATTTCCTTGCGCATATTCTCCCGTACCGCTTCAGGGATGCGGTACGGAGTCTGGCGCATGGGAAGTTGGCCAGGGGTTTCTACTCGGTGGGTAGCCAGAGGGGTGTATCCAGGTACATTAGAAAAGGTCTCCTGCTTTTCTTGCAGTAGTTGTTGTACCTCGATACGCTCCTGTGGGCTTAACCGATCCCCCAGTACAACTGCTCCTAAATCTCCAGCCATCTGTCCGTCCTCTAACAGATCGGGGAGGGGTAGGCTGTCGCCTTCTTCAGAGGTGGGGGCGCAGATAGCTGTCACCTCCTCTGATCGCTCTTGGTAAGGCTTCAGCATGTTCACATGGATCATGCGTCGCCCCCCATTCCCTGCGCAGTGGCCGATTATATAAGTGGTGTCACACCGTTGCTCTACCACCTTATAAGGGCCTTGCCAGGCGGCCTGTAGCTTATCGTGTCGGACAGGTTTTAAAATTAAAACTTTCTGTCCGACCTGAAAGCTACGGTCCCTGGCGCCTCTATCGCACCAGGTGCGCTGACGCGTCTGAGCTGCCTGTAGGTTTTCCTTTACCGTCTTTGTGAGAGCTTCCAGGCGATCTCGGAGGGCCAACACATATGGTACAATAGGGGTGCCGTCAGCGCTACGGTCTCCCTCCCAGTGTTCTCTAATCAAGTCCAGGGGTCCCCTTACTCTCCTCCCGAAAAGCAGTTCAAAGGGAGAAAATCCCGTAGATTCCTGCGGCACCTCCCTGTAAGCAAACAGTAAGTGCGGCAGGAATTTTTCCCAGTCTCGGTGGGTCTCTGCGAAGGTTCGGAGCATCTGTTTTAAGGTGCCATTGAACCGTTCGCAGAGCCCATTAGTCTGGGGGTGGTACGGGGCACTAATGATGGGCTTAATCTTACAGAACTTCCAGAGCTGTTGGGTGACCTCTGCCGTGAACTGAGTGCCCTGATCCGAGATGATCTCCCTGGGTAACCCCATCCGGGAGAAAATCTGCATCAGCGCCTCAGCCACCGTCTCTGCATGGATATTAGTTAAGGCTACCGCCTCGGGGTAGCGAGTGGCGTAGTCCACTACGGTCAAAATGTACCGTTTGCCTGATGGGCTAGGCTTTCGGAAGGGGCCTACAATGTCTACTGCAACCCTATGAAAGGGTTCCTCAATTATGGGTAGGGGGTGCAGCTTTGCCTTACGCTTATCCCCCCTCTTTCCTACCCTCTGGCACGTATCGCAGGTATTACAATACCTGCGCACCTCCTGGCTAATCCCTGGCCAGAAGAAACTTTGGGTCAGCCGATATCTGGTACGGCTGACCCCCAAATGTCCGGATAGCGGAATATCGTGCGCTATCCGGAGTAATTCGGTTCGGTACCTCTGCGGTACCACGAGCTGTCTTGCAGTTATGGGTTCTGACCCCGCTATCTCTTTACTCGTTTCTCGGTATAATAACTGCCTGTCCCATACAAATCTTTCCCCCTCCGCCCCAGGTTGGATAGAGGTGACCTTGTCTCGATATACTTGTAAGGTAGGGTCAGTGATCACCTCGGCTACAAACTCGTCAGGAGGGGCCCACGGCATACAGTCTAGGGAAGGGGAGGAATCTCTTACCTGGACCTCCGGCAGTGCGTTGTTGTTGTGCTGGGTGCGGGCCTGTTGCCTGGTGACTACTGGGTGTGCTTCCTCAGTAGTTTGTGGTTCAAAGGCGGAGGTGAGTTTGCCCAGATCATTCCCTAGGACCACCTCAGCAGGTAATTGCGGCATTAGTCCCACTTCCACATTCCCAAACCCCGCACCCCAATGCAAGTGTACCCGGGCTGTGTCTAGCCGATACACGGCTCCCCCTGCAACCCTGACAGCCACAGTCTTATTCAGTTTGGCTTTGTCCGAAACCAAATGACTTTGCACCAGGGTGATGGTGGCTCCCGAGTCTCTGAGCCCCTGCATAGGCTTCCCTTCGAGATATACGGTCTGCCTATGGTGCTGTCGATTATCCGCCTGTGCTTGTAAGGGATTGGCCTCATGCAGCACTTCCCACTGTTCCACAGTCGTGACTGGAACGGCAGAGCTGTAGGGAAGTGGTACCTCATCTTGGTAGTGATGCGCGGCTGCTCTCGGTGGTGGTGGTGGAGGCCCTGGTCGGATCCAGGTGTTGCGGTCTCTAGACTGTGGACACTCTCGTTGGAAATGTCCCCACTTCTGGCATCGGTGGCATTGCACAGAAGCAGGTGTGCGGTATCTCTGCTGTGCTGCTGCTGGTGCTGGTGGAGGGAGTTGTCTTGGTGGGGGTTGAGGGTTAGGAGAGAAGGAATTCCCCCCTGGTGGCCGCATGGCAGGTTTGGTACTCACTGCCTTGGTCTGTCTGCGAGCGTCCATAAAATCATCTGCCTTTTTGGCAGCCTCGGTGAGGGTGGTGGGGTTACGATCCCTCACCCATTCCTGTAGTTCTGAGGATATCCCCTCATAAAACTGCTCCAACAGCAGCATTTGTAACAAGTCCTCCATGGACCGCGCTTTACTGGACTGCATCCACCCAAGAGCTGCCCTTTCCAGTCGGCAAGCCCACTCTGCATGCGAATCTTTGTCCGCCTTTTTCAATTCCCTGAAGCGCCTCCGGTATGCCTCTGCTGTTATTGCATACCGGGCCAGGATAATTTCTTTTACTCGGTTATAGTTCCTAATTTCAATATCAGGCACAGTGCGGTAAGCTTCAGCTGCCCTTCCTGACAGCCGTCCTGCTAATATGGGTACCCACTCTTCCCTTGGTATGTTATGCAGCGTACACAGTCTCTCAAAGTCTTGGAGGAAGGCATCTATATCCTCCTCTGCTTCCACATACGTTTTAAAAGCTTGATAGGGAATTTTGGGCTTACCCTCTTGTGCCACAGCTCCTGCTGCACTTCTTTCCGGTGTTTGTGGTCTCCTGTTTCTCATCACAAACTCCTGCACCTCTGTCATCGTTTTAGAGATGATCTCTGTTGGTGGGTTTTCTCCATAAAAGGCCAGTCTGAATTGTAAGTGCCTTTGGAACTCCTCCTGTTCTGTTTCAGGTCTTTGTTCCGTGGCCTGGACCTCTTCTGCTCTGTACTCTGCCATTACTTCGGTGATAAGCGTTGCTTTGGATTTGCTGCTGGCAGAACCACCTTTCGCTTCTAGAAGGTCTTTCAATGTGGTTCTCTTTAGCGTGGAAAGGTCAATCTCCATTAATCCTTGTTCCTCTGTGAGTCTGGATCCCAGCGCTGCCAACCAATGTAGCGGAGAGCTGATTTCTCGCAGCTATTCTCCACTTTAGATCCAAGGAAGGCTCAGGAACAAGTCATTAGTAAATCCACAGCAGAGTTTCCAGCAGGTAAAAAGGTACAGAAATATCCCCACAGCACTCCCAATAACTGGACGACACACAGTTTCAGGAGTAGAACTGACAATTGTTTATTTCAGGGTTTCTTATAAAGCCTGCTCCCATGCAAGGGAGGGAACTACAATAATTATGACAGTGACCAATGCAGGGCTTGTTACCTCCCACACATCTCCTCCCCTCGGTGTGAGTCATAATCCCCTTAACTTGTACAGGACTTTACCCCAAACTTGGATGTACCCCTAAACCATCACATATCCTCAATATTAGGGTACCGCTAGGTAGCCCTGATCTGGGTGAATATAATATCCAAAATTCACCCAGATCGGACCGGTGGTTCGGCAGTTACCAGAAGGTGAAGTTTGACCGACCGCACACGAGTTGGTATCCGAAAAGGGTTCCACGTGAATGGGCCCTGCGGTCGGTCTCCGTTCGGCAGATAAAACAGACATTTCTAACAGCCATCCATACTTTAATCCACCCAGATAGTGATTCCCTCATTCGGTACTTTGTAACTACCGAATGGGGATTTGTTAGGACTCTCCGTTCGGTAGTTACGGAGCTCTGGAGGTCTCAGCGGTGTTTGGTTGTCTGAGTGTCCGATTTGGGTTCCAGACACTCGACGACACAACACCGCTGAGATTTTCATGCGTAAGATGGCCGCCGCCACGTGTACGCATGCCGAATGGCGGCCACCCCGATACAATGTTAACTTGTGGTTTTGGAGAGAATGGGAACCTTAATTGTTGGCACACTTCTCTCCGGGGTGGTCCCTCCGTTCGGTAGTTTCCATAAGTATATAGTACGGAGGGAAACTACCGAATAACATATAATTCACACTTTACATACATGAATAGCAATTCAACACAGGTAAAATTATAATGAATATAGTCACACAGGCAGTTTGCAGGACAGGCTTACGGCGTTCCGCTACAGGCGGCTAAACAGTTCTCTACTTCAGGACACAGAAATAGTTGAGACTGTTCGTAGAGACTGGAGCAAATATTTTGCCAGGGAGGCAGGATCGGGGGTATCGAAAGCCATTGTATGGACGGCACATAAGACGGTCATTAGGGATATACTGATTAGAGAAGCGACACTTAAAAAACGCAGAAAATCACAATTGCTGTCATCTCTGTTAAAGGCCTTAAGAACAGCGGAGGAGCGGCACAAGTCGGACCCTACACCTACTAACTTGCAGGCGGTACAGGAATTAAGGAACTCTATTCGCGAAACGCTCCTCGATGACACCGCAAGAGCTATAGTGTGGTCAAAACTGACTTTTTATGAAAAGGCCAACAAAATGGATACTCTGTTGGCAAGATCCCTTAGGCCACAGCAACGGAACACACATATCACGAATATATTGTGGGGGTCTACCAGACGAACCCCACAGAGATTGCAAAAGTATTTACGGACTTTTACACCAAACTTTATAACCACTCGACGGGTGAAGTTGCGAACCCTCAACAGGAAACGCAGAGGATACAAGAATTCCTCTCGCAGATACATCTTCCTAAATTAAGAGAGGCGGACTTAGCAGATCTCAGTAATCAGATCTCGGTTGAGGAAATAGACGCAGCAATCTCTGCGTTGAAAAGCAATAAGGCACCTGGCCCGGACGGCTTCGACAGCAGTTATTACAAGATATTTAGAGAGGAACTCCTGCCCCACCTTGAACTGTGGTTTAACAACCTCAGGGACGGGGGGACCCCAGATCAAGACATGTATTTAGTGAATATAGTTCTACTGCCTAAACCTGGTAAGGATGACTCTATTCCGGAGAATTTTCGCCCAATTTCTTTACTTAACCACGACTCCAAAATTTTAGCAAAAGTATAAGCGAGTAGATTGAATCCGTTTCTCACCCACCTGGTCCACCCGGACCAGGTGGGCTTCGTGCCGGGTAGGCAGCTGTTCGAGAATACGAGACGCAACATTGATCTTATAGAGAGACAAACGAAGTTGAAAATCCCAACATTGTTCCTGTCACTAGATGCCAAAAGGCGTTTGACAGAGTCAAATGGCCGTATCTGTTTAAGATATTACATCACTTCGGTATGCCGGCCCAGTTTATCACAATCATCAAAGCTTTATACTCCAACGTCAGGGCGCAGGTCCGAATAACGGGGGCACGATCCATTCCCTTTTCACTGAGCAATGGCACGAGACAGGGATGTCCTCTTTCACCGCTGCTGTTTGTCCTGTCATTAGAACCCCTCATGCAAATCGTACGCACAACCCCGGAGGTCAAGGGAATTACTGTGGGGGGACAGGAATACATTATATCGGGATTCGCTGACGAAGTATTATTGACATTGACAGACCCACAGGAATCCATGGTGGCACTGACGAGAATACTGATAGAATATGGAAAGGTAGCCGGATACAATGTCAATCTACACAAATCAAGCGCACTCCCCGTAGGTATGAGCGACGAAAGCGCGGCATATATAGGGAAGACCTATCACGTCCATATAGCAAAAGATCACATCAAATACATAGGCATATGGCTAACGGCAGACCCCTCCCTCTTATATCAACAGAATTACGTTCCACTAATTGGCAACTAATACAAGATATGGAGACATGGGTAGATAAACCTATATCGTGGATCGGAAGAATACATACGGTAAAAATGAACGTGTTGCGTAGGATATTATTCCTTTTTCAAGCGCTTCTGACCCACTTGACTAGATCTACCATGGGAGCACTTCAGCAAGTTATAGGTAAGTTTATTTGGCAGAATAAGAAACACAGGATCTCACGTAATATACTTTATAGAGCCAAGGATAGGGGAGGTCTGGGGCTACCGAACCTCTACTACTATTATGTGGCAACCCGGCTGACCCAAATAGCCCTATGGCATACACCCCCCGACGAGAGGAGGTGGGTGGAGTTAGAGTCCTCATTGATGGGCCCGAATCTACCCCAGTTCTTCATATGGACACCTAGGGAACATAGACCTTTAGATAAAGTACCATACCAGGCAATACAAACTTCCCTCAGGGTCTAGGACGCGACTGCCCACAAATGCGGCCTGACCTCCGTCCCGTCACCAATGACCCCCTTCTTAAGAAACAGAGATTTCCTCCCGGGTATGCAGGGTAGGGCTTTTAAGGGACTTGAAAACACAGGACTGCAGAGATTATTCCAACCTTTGTCACTTTTGATGAACTGAAAAGTAGAGCCACGCTAAAACCTTTTGACTATTTCCACTACCTGCAGCTTAAGGACAATGCCCGCGATCCTCGGATCACAAAGGATGCACAGACACAATTAACGTTTTTCGAGCATCTTTCAGGAACAATTCCCAAGCGGCCTAATCTCTTGTCTATACTCGCACTTAACCACTCATACCCTAGAATGGGAGGACCTTAAATATATAGACCAGTGGGAAGCAGATCTGAATGAGGCATTGGAGGGCACAGAATGGCAGGAAATATGCAGCAACATCTTCAGTGTGCGTCTCCTTGCAAGAACAGTCATATAAGACTCTGTTTCGGTGGTATACCACCCCAGTAACGCTGCACCGAATGCACAAAAACCCAACAGACTTGTGCTGGAGGGGCTGTGGACATAAAGGTACGTATATCCATACAGTTGCAAGAAAAAGTATGTGAACCCTTTGGAATTATATGGATTTCTGCACAAATTGGTCATAAAATGTGATCTGATCATCATCTAAGTCACAACAATAGACAATCACGGTCTGCTTAGACTAATAACACACAAAGAATGAAATGTTGCCATGTTTTTATTGAACACACCATGTAAACATTCACAGTGCAGGTGGAAAATGTATGTGAACCCCTAGACTAATGACATCTCCAAGAGCTAATTGGAGTGAGATGTCAGCCAATGAGATGAGATTGGAGGTGTTGGTTACAGCTGCCCTGCCCTATAAAAACCACACACCAGTTCTGGGTTTGCTTTTCACAAGAAGCATTGCCTGGTGTGAATGATGCCTTGCACAAAAGAGACCTACGATTAAGAATTGTTGACTTGCATAAAGCTGGAAAGGGTTATAAAAGTATCTCCAAAAGCCTTGCTGTTCATCAGTCCACGGTAAGTCAAATTGTCTATAAATGGAGAAAGTTCAGCACTGCTGATACTCTCCCTAGGAGTGGCCGTCCTGTAAAGATGACTGCCAGAGCACAGCGCAAACTCAAAACGTGCCATTTTGTTTTTTGCTGAAAGTAATGGTTTTCTTCTAGCCACTCTGCCATAAAGCCCAACTCTATGAAGCGTACGGCTTATTGTCATCCTATGTACAGATACTCCAGTCTCAGCTGTGGAACACTGCAGTTCCTCCAGGGATACCTTAGGTCTCTGTGCTGCCTCTCTGATTAATGCCCTCCTTGCCCGGTCCATGAGTTTTGGTGGGCGGCCGTCTCTTGGCAGGTTTGCTGTTGTGCCATGTTCTTTCGATTTGGCTATAATAGATTTGATGGTGCTCCTGGGGATCATCAAAGATTTGGATTTTTTTTTATAAGCTAACCCTGAATTGTACTTATCAACAACATTGTCCCTTACTTGTTTGGAGAGTTCCTTGGTCTTCATGGCAGTGTTTGATTAGTGGTGCATCTTGCTTAGGTGTTGCAGCCTCTGGGGCCTTTCAAAAAAGGTGTGTATATGTAATGACAGATCATGTGACACTTAGATTGCACACAGGTGGACATCGTTTCACTAATTATGTGACTTCTGAAGGTAATTGGTTGCACTAGAGCTTTTTATGGGCATCATAACAAAGGGGGTGAATACATATGCACATGCCAATTTTCTGCTTTCTATTTCTAAAAAATTGTTTGATGTATATATTTTTCTCATTTCACTTCACCGAATTAGACTTTTGTGTTCTGATCCATCACATGAAATTCAGATTAATAAAACATTGAACTTAAGGCTGTGATGTAACAAAATAGGTAAAAAGTCAAGGAGGGTGAATACTTTTGCAAGGCACTGTATAACAATATTAACACACAACTGTTCAGTTCAACATAGGTTACAATACACAAGATCCAGCGCACTCACCTATCCACTAAACAGCAACTTCAATGTTGAAAGATTTTATTTGTTTTTTTAAAAACACCTAATCTAGGCAAAAATAATGGGGGTTTAGTTACATTATAAGATCATGCATTGCATAAGCCTGCCACAACGTCAATGTACCCCATCTTTGGCAGGTCATACACTAACAGCCTAATGTCTGCTCTTATGAGATTAACCCACTTACTTGGGGAAAAAATTCCATCTGGGGCTCTCTGCAGTACAAGGCTAAATAGGGCCCTGGGATGAGGCAGCTGTGACAGGGAGGGGTGCAAAACCAAGGAGTTGGCTAGACTCCCAACTATATATATATATATATATATATATATATATATATATAAAACAAGGGGGGGTTGGCTGCACTCACCTAAACATGCATAAATGGGGGTGCTGCTGGCGGCCAAATTATACAATACACAAGATCCAGTGCACTCACTAAACAGCAACTTCAATGTTGAAAGATTTTATGAGGTGAGTGCGCTGGATCTTGTGTATTGTATAATTTGGCCCCCAGCAGCACCCCCATTTATGCATGTTCAGGTAAGTGCAGCCAACATAGGTTACAGTCACACAGACAATATGCATAATGCTAATGCAGATCCGAAATTTTGATTATAAGAATTTCCAATAAGTAGTTGACAAGGACTTTCTCCACAGAATCCTAAACAAACTGGAACTCTGGAAAAAGGCGCTGAAAAGTGAATAGCTATCCCTCCCCAGTAACTGGACGATGCACAGTTCTGGGAGTACAACTGAAGTTTTATTCAAGGACACGTTATTTTATATGCATATCCCCAGCAACATTTTCATTGTAAGCCCGCCCTGGTGTATCTGTGTCTGGGAGATAATTGAGTCAAAGATCGGTAACTCAATTATCTCCCAGTTACAGAGAACCACACACAAAATCATAAAAATACTCCAAAATACAGTTAAGTGCCCTATCTCCGGATACACCTGATCTGAGAGCCCAAGTTCTCCAAATAGTGCTCAGATCCATCCAGTATAGGGAAATCGCCATCAAGGTAAAGCTCGAACCGCCATACATGGATGATGCCCCAAATAGTTTCAGGACATACATGGGTTTCGGCCGGTCAACTTTTGGGAGTTCCTGTATGAAAATAAATCAAGGCTGCCCCTGGCTCTTAGGAAGCAATTGCTCCCCCCCAGTCTATAGTGCCATTCATCCAAATAGCGCTCTCTGGCTTGTCTGTAAGAGGGGCAGAACAACAGTACCATTTGCCCAGGAACCATATGGTAGTGTCCAAAATTAGTTCCATGGCTTTGACGACCAAGTACCGTTTCCTGCTTTCAAGAGACAAAATGGTTGCCATTTACTAGAGTACGTGTATTTGGTTATACAAATGGCGGCCACCCAGAGAGAGCACTTGATGTTATTTGACTTGATAGAAGATATAGAGCCAGGAGGGTCAGCGTTCGACAAATACAAAAAGGGGAGAACGTCATTCAGGAAATGAACAATGGGGGTACAGGCAACTAAACAGGAAGAGGAGAAAACAAAAAACAACAAATACAGGGTGCGCTGGATAAAATAAACGAAAACGATAACACAAAAAGGAAAGTCTCTATAGGTACAGTGTAGACCTTGAGTAAATGTTCTTCTGTTCTCGCTTTGGAATCGCAGTGGTTGGATATGAAACACAAAAGCAGAGAAGGGGGGGACCAATAGTGCAAAACCGTATGGTAGAGAGGATCACGAACAACACAGACGTAGAGAAATGCCAACTTACAATTTTTAGAGCTAAGCCCAGCTCTAGGTAAAACAGCTTACAGTGGTATTTGATACTCCCCACATGTAGGATATAACTGGGCAATTGGAGTCTCCACACGATTCTTTAAAACTTCTGAGACAGACGTCAGCATATAAAATATATAAAAGAAAAAAGAAAAAAACCCAATGGTGCAATAACTTAGGTAGTACTGCAACAACAGACAACACAGAGGTCCTAAGAGTGCCAACTTACAATTTAGAGAGCTATAACCAGCTCTGAGTAAAACAGCATACAGTGGTATTTAAACTCCCCACGTGTAGGATATTCCTCTAGTGATGCTTGTAGTGCCGGTCTTATGAAAAATAAAATCACAAGAGAGGGCCCATAGTGTTTTCCATATGTAAAAATGACAAAGTGATAAAAAGAAACGTACTTACAGTGTTCAGAGCAGCCACACTGCTCTATGAACCAAGCGTAGGTGGAATAATCCCCACCAGGGATTTATTTTGCAGTACTGGATCTAGCTGTGTCTCCCAGCACTGTATCAACTACCTCTTCGCTGTGACACTGAAGGCAGGCTGCTCTAAACACAATCACCGACTGGCCACAGATTCCAGGCCTTGATACAGGTTTGATACAGTGCTGGGAGACACAGGGAGAGACAGCTAGATCCAGTACTGCAAAAGAAATCCCTGGTGGGGATTATTCCACCTACGCTTGGTTCATAGAGCAGTGTGGCTGCTCTGAACACTGTAAGTACGTTTCTTTTTATCACTTTGTCATTTTTACATATGGAAAACACTATGGGCCCTCTCTTGTGATTTTATTTTTCATAAGACCGGCACTACAAGCATCACTAGAGGAATATCCTACACGTGGGGAGTTTAAATACCACTGTATGCTGTTTTACTCAGAGCTGGTTATAGCTCTCTAAATTGTAAGTTGGCACTCTTAGGACCTCTGTGTTGTCTGTTGTTGCAGTACTACCTAAGTTATTGCACCATTGGGTTTTTTTCTTTTATATATTTTATATGCTGACGTCTGTCTCAGAAGTTTTAAAGAATCGTGTGGAGACTCCAATTGCCCAGTTATATCCTACATGTGGGGAGTATCAAATACCACTGTAAGCTGTTTTACCTAGAGCTGGGCTTAGCTCTAAAAATTGTAAGTTGGCATTTCTCTACGTCTGTGTTGTTCGTGATCCTCTCTACCATACGGTTTTGCACTATTGGTCCCCCCCTTCTCTGCTTTTGTGTTTTATATCCAACCACTGCGATTCCAAAGCGAGAACAGAAGAACATTTACTCAAGGTCTACACTGTACCTATAGAGACTTTCCTTTTTGTGTTATCGTTTTCGTTTATTTTATCCAGCGCACCCTGTATTTGTTGTTTTTTGTTTTCTCCATTTTCTGAAGGGTTTGAGGGTAGCCCTTCCTTTCAGGTGTGCAGCTTTTTTCCCCCCTTGTGATCAGTACTGTAGCGCTGTTCCCCTCCCACCTTTTCTCTAAACAGGAAGAGGACCAGGTCTGCTACACTCAGGCATGTTTTATTTTAATAGAACATAGTGGTTACATGATTATTGCAGTCTTACCAACTACTGATTTGGTTTCAACAGGCTTCCAGTACTAATATCAGTCAATCAAGCAAATCATATAATTCCCATCACCAATATTAAAAGAGAACTAACCCCAGTGGAGAACTTGTACTGTCTAGGAGCCTAACGTTCTGCCCCACTTTCACTCCACATAAGATAGATATTGACATTGATATGACATGTTTTTATCACAATCTTAGATTGAAGGTGTTCTTCAATAAAATCTCTACAAGTATTGAGAAATAAACTACTAGAGATGCTGTAATTAAACTTAAAGATACTTCTTTTAAGAAGAAGGGTATCTTCAATCCAGCTAATGACAACGCAGTTGAGACTTATATTAACCATGTTCAGAATGAGATTGATCAGGTAACTAAGTATAGCCCATATAATCTCACTAATATTGAATATGCAGTCTTGACTACGCTTCAGAGAGATAACACAATCGTCAATAAACCAGCCAATAAGGGCGTGGTCCAAGTCAGATCATATTATGTGATGGAGATCAGAAGACAGCTAAATTATACTATTACATACAAAAAAAAATGGAAATGATCCCACTTTATCACTCCAAGTCAAGATTGAAAAATTGTTGTCCCAGGCGATGGATGAGTCTATTATTGATAAAGAATTGTTTGACTTTCTAATGGAGAGGAATCCTGTGGTACCAGTGATTGATGTATTACCTAAAATCCACAAGTCACTGGTTAATGCCCCTGGTAGACCAACAGTGGCCGGAGTGAAATCTTTGTTGTCCTCCTTGGCTAAGTTTTTAGATCATCATTTGCAACCTTTCCTTCCTAATATTAAATAGTTTGTAAGAGATTCGGCTAATGTGTTATTAGGATAAGGCGCAGATTTGCAACAACTTCAAGGCCAGTGGCTGCAGTTTCAGCGCCTGCAGGTTGTTGCACATCTGCTCCATATGTTTCGGAGCTCACGCAAAGACTCAAACCGTCTTTTTCCCAAGAAATTACTAACTGAAATACACGTAGACATACTGGCATTTTATCTGAACTCCCACCCTTCCAATGACTTAGTAAAATTTCTAATCACGGGTTTCACAGATGGGTTTCACACGGGACTAATCTCACTACCTACAGAAACACTTGAATGTAATAACTTTCAATCTGCTACACTAGACCCAACAACAGTAGACAACTTCTTACGAACAGAAGTCCAGAATGGTTTCATGCTAGGGCCATTCAAGCACCCACCATTTACTTGTTGGCGAACCAACCCTATAGGGATTGCCATTGGGAAATACAGTAATAAAAAAAATTATGATAATCAATATTTCGGCTCCTCATTCCATCACTATTCCAAGTTTGAATTTGTTGATACCTTCCAAAAAATTTTTACTGCAATCTTGAAACCTGAGAAAGCAGCTTGGCTCTGGAAAACTGATATTTCCAATGCCTTCATGCTGCTTCCAATACATCCATCTCTGTGGCATTTGCATGAAATAAAATGGAAGAGGCTTTATTACTTTGCCAACCGTCTAAATTTGGGGGGCAAAAGTAGCCCAAAATGGTTTAATCTCTTTGCAGAGACATTATGCTGGCTTCTAGTGAATATCTGCTGTTGTACTATAGCAATTCATTACTTGGATGATTTTATTAACTATAGAAGAAACTAAAACCATTCCCCAGAGCATATATTGTTATACATTGGCACTCTTTTATACCTTAGGAGTACCAGTATCTACAGACAAAACCATAGGTCCCACTACTAAACTTACTTTACTAGGGATATGTTTAGACTCTACAACGATGCAAGCCAGCCTTCCTATAGACAAGGTTCAGCGAATCAAGGCAGGGGTTGAATCATTCCTCACCAGATGAACTAGTTCATATAAAGACTTGCAATTACTAAACTTTGCCATGAGAATATTTCCACAAGGCCGCTCTTTTAGCTCACGACTACTCAATCTATTGCTAATGTTACCGAATGATGACAGTATAGTTACACTGGACACACATGCTAGAGCAGACTTGACCATGTGGCGTCATTTTCTGTCAGACTGGAATGGAAAAAACATGTTCATTCCACCATTATTAGACAACTCCCCAGTAATATGGACAGACACTGCAGCTCACTCAGGTTTTGCAGCCATATTTGGAGACATTGTTTAGAGACATAAGAGACCTCTGCACTTTTTAGAAATGTATCCCATTGTGGCAGCAGCACTGCAGACACACACACACAGGCAGACAGTCACACACACACACACACACACACAGGCAGACAGTCACTCACACACACACACACACAGGCGGACAGACAGTCACTCACACACACACGCAGGCAGACAGGGAAACAGTCACACAGACAGACCGTCACACACACACACAGGCGGACAGACAGTCACTCACACACACACGCAGGCAGACAGGGAAACAGTCACACAGACAGACCGTCACACAAACAGGCAGACAGGGAAACAGTCACACAGACAGACAGTCACACACACAGGCAGACAGGGAAAACAGTCACACAGACAGACAGTGACACACAGGCAGGCAGTCACACACACAGGCAGGCAGTCACACAGACAGACAGTCCCACACCCACGCAGGCAGTCACACAGACAGGCAGGCAGTCACACACACAGACAGAAAAACACACACAGGCAGGCAGTCACACAGACAGACAGTCACACACACAGGCAGGCAGTCACACACAGGCAGGCAGTCACACACAGGCAGGCAGTCACACAAACAGGCAAACAGTCTCTCACACACACACACTTACATATTTCCAGTGGATGCAGTTGGTTGTTGGGGAAGCAGGACTCTTTCCTTCTTACCTCTTCCTGTGCAGCAGCACCAAGGGCTTCGGAAATATTTTAGCCCCGCCTCCACCTTGCGGTAAGCCCCGCCCCACCACTCGTTAAGCCCCGCCCCCACTGCCTTGATTTTAAAAAAAAATTAATAAACCCGGGTGGAGAATAATGAATCCTCCACCTGGGTACCTGTTTTAGCTCCCCTAACATTGGCCACGTGCAAGCTGTGTCGGCCACATGGCGCCCCCATGTCCATGGCACCCTGTGCGGCCGCACAGCTCGCACACCCCTAAGACCGGCCCTGCTTGTATGGTTGGCAGCTATACAACACTTTTACCTGATTTGTGTACACGTCCCAGGCAACCATAACACAGCAGCTGAAGCTCTGTCTCATTCAAACGTACAGATTTTCTTTCAAGCTCACCCCGCAGCAGAGAAAGTACAGAAACAAACCACCATTATTGCAAGACGTTATCCTGGACTAGCACTACTCATGGCTTACGGGAGAACTCTAGAGCATGCTGCTCTATCGGATAACACCAGATGCTCATACAGCAATCACTATCTTCCACAAATTCATTGTAGAATAGCAGATCATCAACCCATTGACATTCACCTCCTTTTGCCACCTCAACCTGAAACTCGCCACCTCAACCTGAAACTCGCACATGATACCATAACATGTTATATAACAACATAAAGTAGGGTGGTGGGGTATGTTTGTATGTCAACCATGATTTAAAGCCAAATCTTAAGCCAAATCTTAAGCAAATTGAATGCGATGAGGAAAATGTGGAAGCTTTATGGGTAAATATCTGCTTGTGGGAAAAGAAGGGAAACCAACTATTGGTTGGGATATGTTATAAACCACCTAATGTTAATATTGATGAGGAACAACAGCTGTTTGAGCAAATTGAGAAAGCTGCAAATCTTGGTAACACTTTAATTATTGGAGATTTTAATTACCCAGACATAAATTGGGACATAGGGACTAGTAGCTCAGCAAAGGGAATTAGGTTTTTAAACTTGTTAAATGACAACTTCATGTCACAACTTGTACAAGCACCAACTAGAATGGACGCTTGTCTGGACCTGGTTTTAACAAACAACGTTGATCTTTTGACCAACATTCAAGTAGGTGAGCACTTGGGAAATAGTGATCACAATATAGTGTCCTTTGAAATAAACTCAAAAAAACAAAAGCACATGGGGTATACTAAAACATATAATTTTAAAAAGGCCAATTTCAATAAGATAAGGGAAGCTTTACAATATATTGACTGGCATAAACTCTTTAGTGAAAAGAATGGATCATCTTCCAACAAATATTAGAAAGGTACATTTCTCAGTATGTACCATTGGGAAATAAGTATAAAAGAAACAAATTAAAACCAATGTGGCTTAGTAGAGAAGTAAAACAAGAGATTAAAAATAAGAAAAGGGCATTTAAAGCATTTAAATCAGACAAATCAGATGCATCTTATAAAAGATATAAGAAAGCAAATAATGCGTGCAAAAAGGCAATTAAACTTGCTAAACTTCAAAATGAAAAAATGATAGCTAAAGACAGCAAAACCAACCCCAAAGCATTTTTTAAGTACATAAATTCCAAAAAACCCAAAAATGAAAGTATAGGTACACTTAAAACTGAAACAGGGGTGTTAGTTAATGAAGACCAAGAAAAGGCAGGAATTCTAAATAACTATTTCTCCTCCGTATATATTAAAGAAGAACCCATGGCAATAGATGTGCAAATGATTGCTACTAAAAACTTGCAGAATAATTGTAATTGGTTAACTCAAGACAATGTGCTGCAGCAACTAAAGAAAGTTAATATAAACAAAGCTCCAGGGCCTGACGGTATCCATCCATGTGTACTTAACCCCTTAAGGACCAAACTTCTGGAATAAAAGGGAATCATGACATGTCACACATGTCATGTGTCCTTAAGGGGTTAAGGAACTAAGTGTAGAAATAAGTGAACCTCTGTTTTTAATCTTTCAAGATTCTTTTCTTTCAGGAAGTGTTCCGGAGGATTGGAGGAAGGCAGATGTGGTTCCTATATTCAAAAAGGGTTCAAAATCCTTGCCTGGAAATTATAGACCTGTGAGCTTAACTTCTGTGGCTGGTAAAATATTTGAAAGGTTATTAAGGGATAATATTCAAGAATTCCTTGAGAAGAATATGGTTATCAGCAAAAATCAGCACGGTTTTATGAAGCACAGGTCATGTCAAACTAACTTGATTGCGTTCTACGAAGAAGTAAGTAGAAGTATAGATCAGGGTGTTGCAGTGGATGTGATCTATTTGGATTTTGCCAAGGCATTTGATACAGTTCCACACAAAAGATAAGTGTTCAAACTCAAGGAAATCGGTCTCGATGAAAATGCTTGTTCTTGGGTAGAACATTGGCTTAAAAACAGAATACAAAGAGTTGTCGTTAATGGTAAATTTTCAAGCTGGACAGAGGTGGCAAGTGGTGTCCCTCAGGGGTCTGTTCTGGGACCCCTTCTATTTAACATTTTTATAAAAGATCTTGAAGACAGCATTGAAAGTCATGTTTCAGTGTTTGCAGATGACACAAAACTTTGTAAAATAATACAATGTGAGCAAGATATTACTTTGCTGCAGAAGGATTTAGATAGACTGGAGGACTGGGCACTCAAATGGCAGATGAAATTTAATGTTGAAAAATGCAAAGTTATGCACTTCGGCGTAAAGAATACACAAGCAACGTATACCCTTAATGGAAGTGAATTAGGGATAACAACACACGAAAAGGACTTGGGAATTGTTATAGACAACAAACTATGCAACAATGTGCAATGTCAATCAGCAGTGGCCAAGGCCAGTAAGGTATTGTCATGCATGAAAAAGGGCATTCATTCTCGGGACGAGAATATCATTTTGCCTCTCTATAAATCACTGGTAAGACCACATATTGAATATGCTGTGCAATTTTGGGCACCTGTTCTAAAGAAGGATATCATGGCACTAGAAAAAGTGCAGAGGCGGGCTACAAAATTAATAAAAGGAATGGAACATATCAGCTATGAAGAAAGGTTAACAAATTTAAACCTATTTAGTTTAGAAAAACGTCGCCTGAGAGGGGATATGATAACATTATACAAATATATTCGGGGCCAATACAAACCATTGTGTGGAAATCTATTCACAAACCGGACTTTACATAGGACACGAGGCCATGCGTTTAGACTGGAAGAAAGAAGATTTCGTCTAAGGCAAAGGAAAGGTTTTTTTACTGTAAGAACAATCAGGATGTGGAATTCTCTGCGTGAAGAAGTGGTTTTATCAGAGTCCATACAGATGTTCAAACAGCTACTAGATTCATACTTGCAAAGACAGAATATTCAAGGATATAATCTTTCAATGTAGGGTAATAACTGCTTGATTCAAGGATAAATCTGACTGCCATTGTGGGGTCAAGAAGGAATTTTTTGTCCTAGCTTGTTGCAAAATTGTGCTTCAAACTGGATTTTTTTTTTATGTTTTTTTTTTTATTTTGTTTTTGCCTTTTGGATCAACAGCAAAAAACAGGTGTGAGGAAGGCTGAACTTGATGGACGCAAGTCTCTTTTCAGCTATCTAACTATGTAACTATGTAATAAACACGTATCCTAGCCATAAAACTTTTATGTCTTCATATTCAATAAAAAACATTCTAAAAGGTATTCAATAGTTAGAAGGTCCCAAACCCACAAAACATCAACCTAAAGATGGAGAAAAATTCAGAGCATTATCAGACCTGTTAAATACTCAATCATTCGAAACACAAACAAACATAACCATTAAAACAACAATATATCTGGCATTCTATGGGTTTTTACGACCAAATAAGTTCACAATAGACAAAATTACAGATACTTACAGCATTTTGCAAATTGCAGATCTAAACAAAACAGGAGACCACTACATACTAACTCTACGACAATCCAAAACAAATCAAATGTGACCACCGATCGACATACAGCTATACCGCACAGGAAACAAATGGTGCTCTGTACAATTACTTGACCAGTTTTGTTTGTCACTGACAGGTCAATCAAAAAATGCTCCTCTTCTAAGGTTACATGGTAACACTTTAACAACTTCAAAATTAATTTTATATGTACGGTCTCTGTTTATAAAAAATTGGTTGCGATCCCTCAGCTTTTACTTGTCATTCATTCCATGTAGGTGCTGCAACAGCATCATCTAGCCAAACGAATGCGACAATGCATACAGCCGATGCATACCCCAACCTGAAAAAGAATTACGACAAGCGTTTAAATAGTTAGCTAAGTAATAGTACACAAAATCAACAAGCTTATTGTATTATGATTATATACATATTAAAGTGTTGCATTAATACATTTCTTTTTGCCTTACCCGAACGTCGGTTTTGGCACACCACAACAGACTTTTGTACATAATAATTTAATATTTACTCTGCTTTTTTCCCTGAACACAAATATATATATATTGAGGAAGACCCGAATGGGTCGAAACGTCGATCTGACAACTGTAAACCCTTTAATGGATTAAATACTTTTTTACTTCTTTACAAGACCGGAGCGTGCATCCTTATTGTATATATTGTATATATACATATAATTACTGGACATATATAGCGTAGAATGGATTAGCCGTATTAATCCAGTAGACACAATGCCAAAATATCAGAGTATAGGAGTATAAATGATACCTTTTTTTTTTTTTGGACTAACATATTATTCCAAAGACAAGCTTTTGAGAGTTTTCCTCTCTTCCTCATGTCTGAAGCAATACTAATTTCTGGGCTGCCATACGGTCTCCACCAATTAGAAATTATATCCCTGTATATTATATTTTTGAAAGTATTTATCCAATTGCTGTTTAAACATCTGTATGGACTCTGATTAAACCACCTCTTCAGGCAGAGAATTCCACATCTTTATTGTTTTTACTGAAAAAAAACCTTTTCTTTGCTTTAGACTAAATCTCCTTTCTTCCAGCCTAAATGCGTGACCTTGTGTCCTATATATATCCCTGTTTGAGAATAGATTTCCAAATAATGAAAACAGAATAAAATAAGCTGAGTATAATGTTGGTACACTGCTAGAAGGGGGGTAACCCCAAATGTAAACTATATTAGAAGAAAAGAAAAGAAAGTGTACCAGGGAGGGAACTGGGATTGATCACAATCATCCAGATATGTAATATAGATACAGATAGAAAAAAAATGTCACATATGAAAAATAAAAAAATGTTATTAGTGAAAAAATATATATATTAAAATTGCCCCAAGGAAAATACCTTGTGTGCTGTGAACAAACTTAAAAGTGAGAAAATGTGAAATAAAATCAGAAATAGGAGTATAATAGATCTAAATAGTAAAAGATCACCACCCAGTCAGGTAACTGTAAACGTGGTAAGAATAGATCGTACAGCCTATTCCAGGATAAAGTACAAACAAATCACCAATATCACGAGTATAATTATATGTACACGTATGTACCGAAATGAGTACTCAGTGGGTGATGTATCAAGGAATGGTCAATGGTTACTCAGATAGTGATCAAATTAGTATTCTGGCATATAGCATGTACAGTAATGCAGGCAGCGTTTACACATATATGGTTTGAATGATTACAATAACATTGGGTATGCAGCGGAATCGGCTGAAACCTAATATGGAATACAACTTCCATAACTCCCATGTAACACAGGCATAGATAATAGACATGTGCAATTTGGTTCGGTCTGAATTGAAATTCGGATGAATTTCGGACATTTGGCTGCTTCCGAATGTCCAAATGGCCGAAGTGCCGAATTTCAGAAGTCCGAACTGAACTGAATTGTCGAAGTGCCGAATTGCCAAATTTCCGAAGTCCGAACCGAATTGACGAATTTCGTAAGTGTCGAAGTGCCGAATTTTGAAAGTGCTGAACCGAACCGAATTGCCGAAGTGCAGAATTTCACAAGTGCCGAAGTGCTTCGGACTTCTGAAAAGTGGCAAAACGGGTAGGGTTAGGATTGGGGTTGGGGTAGGGTTAGGAGTAGTGTTAGGAGTAGTGTTAGGGGTAGGGTTAGGTTAGGCTTAGGTTAGGAGTAGGGTTAGGCTTGGGTTAGGGTAGCGTTAGGGTATGGTTAGGCATAGGGTTAAAGGTAGGGTTGGGTTAGGAGTAGGGTTAGGAGTAGCGTTAGGGTTGGGCTAGGAGTAGGGGTAGGGTTTGGGTTGGGTAAGGAGTAGGGTTAGGATAGGGTTAGGGGTAGGGTTGGGTTTTAGGAGTAGGGTTAGGGTAGGGTTAGGGGTAGGGTTAGGGTCAGGACTAGGGTCCCCTACTTCTAACCCTAACCTACCCCTAACCCTACTCCTAAACCTAACCCTACTCCTAACCCTAACCCTACCCTCACTCAGATAGTGATCAAATTAGTATCACTATCTGACCCTACCCTAACCCTAACCTAACCCTACCCCTACTCCTAACCCAACCCTACTCCTAACCCAGCCCTAACCCTACTCCTAACCCTACTCATAACCGAACCCTAACCCTACTCCTAACCCAACCCTAACCCTACTTTTACTCTTAACCCTAAACCTAGTCCTAACACAACTCTAACACTACTCCTTACCTTAACCCAGCCCCAAGCCTAACCCTACTCATAACCCAACCCTAACCCTACTCCTAACCCCTCTACTCCTACTCCTAACCCTACCCCTAACCCAATCCTAACCCCCGAAGTGCCGTAGTCCCGAAGTGCCGAATTCCCAAAGTCCCGAATTTCGGAAGTGCCGAACTGAACTGCCAAAGTGCTGAATTGCCGAAGTCCCAAATTGCTGAATTTCGGAATTCAATTTTTTGGCCATGCACATCCCTAATGTATAATGAAAAATTAGGTATACTAAATGGATGCCTGTCACTGAAATGGTGCTTAGAGCAGAGGGAGGGTATAGTATTGGGAGTATTGAGTTTCTTGACAAGGTAATCTACCGACTGTGAAAGATAAGTCTTCTTGTCAGAATCAGAAATGCACAATGGTCTGATTAGTTGGAAATTAATTGCAAGGTAATACTGTACTGAGGAGATAGTCATGCTAGCATTGCCCCCCATGCCTTTGAGGGCACCTCAAGGTAGTCCCATAATGCTATTAATGCTTGTTACAAAATGCCTTTCGCAACTGTCTCTTTAAGTGACAAATTGCCCTGCTTCCCTGTATTATGGAGAAGCCTAATTGCCAGCCTCCTTCCTCATGACTATGGCCCTTTAAAAACAGTATTTGGGCATGATGGATTTTTAGTGTGTTGCTGCTGGCCCTTTAAGAACCGTCTGGGGACATATTGAGACTTTGTGGAACAATGCCCCTTTAAGACTGTGTCCCCTGTCCCCTAAAATGCTTTGTTTGTATCCTTTTCCTACTTGGTTCAGTAAATGGACACACGCAGACCATCCAGAAGTGGAAGTGTGCAGGCAATTTACCTCCCGGGCTGGGAGACTGCTGTAGGTAAATTGCCGACCGCTGGGTGGCCGTAGTTTGTGAAAACGAACGCGTGGCGGCTGCCATCTTGAAGCAGTATGCGTAGCCAAATTCATGGAACTGAAATCGGCCAGGCATTTCAACGAACACCGCTGACCCTTACCTTCTCCTACACTCAGTTTTCAGCTACAGAGACTAAGTCCTGTTCGGCCTGAAATAGACCGACCGCACAGCCCAAATGTATGGAACTGTTTTGGGCAGGAAAATGTGCTTGCGGTTGGTCATAAAGGACTTCCGTCTAACTTTTTATCTACTGGACAGATTTGTAGGATTTTGAGAGTGTTATGTTTAAAGTGTGCTGAGTTCGAATTTGTAATTTTTATGAAGATTGAATGTATATTTTTAAAGTTACAATACATGTGTAAAAACTGTATTTTCCTGCCTGTGATAATTATGTTAACCCATTGTGTACCATAATTATATCACAGGCAGAGGGGAGGATTTTGTGTGTAATTGCTGGGAGTTTTTTACTGTAATGTACGTGTGTTATTGGTTGTTCTGCAAAACCCTGTGGGTGGTCCTGTATGTTTAAGACCTCCATAAAAGATTGCCCTTTGGTGCCAATTAAAAAGAACTACTTGACCCTCTAACTTGCATCCTCAACTCATGTTTGTAGGGGACAGCTATAACCACTACAGGGATTGCTATGCTCTTCATACTCCCTTAGCTACTGAGCTCTTGTAAGAGCTCTTGTTCCTGATCCTGCTTCGCTCTACAGAAGGAAGAGGTTCACCTACTGGAACCTGGAACCTGGTCGTAGGTCCAGGGTGGATAGCAGACCACGAGATCCCAGCCCAGCAGCGGCGGTTCGTGGAGTCTGCAGTGCTTATAGTGTCTACGGTGCTGATGGTAATTTGGTGAACGTTAGGAGCATCCTTTCTACGGTCCAACTTCCAGCCAGCCTGGAGGCAACCATAACAATGCTAAAGCAGAGGAAGGGTCGTAGTCCTGTAAGTCTTAGGTTTCTTAACAATAAGATCTGCTGGCTGTAAAATGGAGCCTTCGTGCCAGAGTTAGTTAGGTTTGTGTTCTGGTTAGGTTTGTGTTCTGGTTAGGTTGGTAGCTTTCCCCTGGAATAGTATTAGTACTCACATACCCCCTGTACCTTCAAGGGCACCTCAAACTATTACCATTGATACTATAAGTACATGATCCTTAATAAAACTGGGTAGTCAAAGTCATGTTCATAAGCCAGATAGCTCGTGAATCGTACAGTCAAGAAATGAATAGACAGGCATGTACAGTAATGCTCCCTACTTGCAGCGGTTACACATATATGGTTAGAATGATTACAATAACATTGGGTATGCCGCGGAATCGTCTCAAACCTAATATGTAATCCAACTTTCATAACTCCCATGTAACACAGGCATAGATAATAGACATGTGGAATTTGGTTCGATCTGAATTCAAATTCGGACAAATTTCGGACATTTGCATGCTTCCGGATGTCCAAATGGTCAAAGTGCCCAAATTTCCGAAGTCCGAACTGAATTTGCGAAGTGGCGAATTTCTGAAGTCCGAACCGAATTGACAAATTTCGGAAGTGTCAAAGTGCCGAATTTTGAAAGTGCCGAACCGAATTGCCAAAGTGCAGAATTTCAGAAGTGCCGAAGTGCTTCGGACTTCTGAAAAGTGGCAAAACGTGTAGGGATTGGGGTTACTCGGGTTAGGAGTAGTGTTAGGGGTAGGGTTAGGTTAGGCTTAGGCTTGTAACGAAAATATACCCCAACTCGCAGGATTCAACTCGACAAAAGACAACACAGAGGAGAGATACGTCTACCGGACCTTAGAATGGCCGGACTCGTCGTATATGAGAGGAGACAGAGTCAGGAACGATCCGAGGTCAAGGGCACAGAGAGACAGCGTAAACTAGCACTAGCCGGGGTCTGGTACACAGTAAACAGCAAGACGGCAAATAGAACAGATAAGGATAAAGAGATAACGTAGTCAGAAACAAAGCCAAGGTCAATACGAAGGAACACAACTGAACACAACAAGCGCTAAAGGGAACTGAAACAGAAACCACGATAGGGCAGGGAGTAAAGGGAGAGGTAAGTTTAAATACCTTCAACTTATTCTTGATTGGTTATTGTCATATCCACGCCCCCAATATGTGAGAGTATGGGGAGCGTGGGGTGACAGGGGCCAATGGGAGACCGTTTTGATTTTCGGCTTCCACTTCCCCTTTAAGAGCGTGCTCGTGACGCGCGGCGCGCTTTCAGAGCTAGACGGGACACGTGACCGCATTCCGCGGTCAGCGCCCGCCGTCATCGGTGCTCTGAGCGCGCCGGTAACAGAGGACCTCGGCCGGCCCCCGGGCAAGGTAAGTAACGCTACAAGGTTAGGAGTAGGGTTAGGTTAGAAGTAGGGTTAGGGTAGAGTTAGGGTATAGTTAGGCATACGGTTAAGGGTAGGGTTGGGTTAGGAGTAGGTTTCGGATGGGGTTAGGAGTAGAGTTAGGGTTGGGCTAGGCGTAGGGTTAGGGGTAGGGGTAGGGTTAGGATAGGGTTAGGGGTAGGGTTTGGTTAGGAGTAGGGTTAGGGTAGGGTAGGGTTAGGGGTAGGGTTAGGATCAGGGCTAGGGTCCCCCTATTTCTAACCCTAACCTACCCCTAACCCTACCCTTACCCCTACTCCTAACCCTAACCCTACTCCTAGCCCTAACCCTACTCCTAACCCTACCCTAACCCAACCCTAACCCTACTCCTAACCCAGCCCTAACACTACTCCTAACCCAACCCTAACCTTGTTGTCATTAATGGTAAATTTTCAAGCTGGACAAAAGTGGTAAGTGGTGTCCCTCAGGGTTCTGTTTTGGCACCACTTCTATTTAACATATTTATAAATGATCTTGAAATGGGCATTGAAAGCCATGTATCAGTGTTTGCAGATGACACACAACTTTGTAAAGTAATAAAATGTGAGCAGGATATTGCCTTGCTGCAGAGGGATTTGAATAGATAGGGGAATGGGCACTAAAATGGCAGATGAAATTTAACGTAGAGAAATGCTAAGTTATGCACTTTGGGGTTAAAAATTCACAAGCAATTTACACCCTAAATGGTAGTTAACTAGGGATAACCACACACGAGAAGGATTTGGGAATTGTTATAGACAGCAAATTAGGCAGCAATATGCAATGTCAATGTGCAGTTGCTAAGGCCAGCAAGGTTTTGTCATGTATAAATAGGGGCATAAATTCTCGAGATGAAAATCTCATTTTGCCTCTTTATAAATCGCTGGTAAGACCACAGCTTGAATATGCTGTGCAATTTTGGGCACCTGTTCTAAAGAAAGATATCATGGCACTAGAAAAAGTGCAGAGACGAGCTACAAAATTGATAAAAGGAATAGAGCATTTTAGTTACGAAGAAAGGTTAAAAAATTTAAATCTGTTTAGTTTGGAAAAACTGCGCTTGAGAAGGGATATGATAACATTATACAAATATATTCGGGGTCAGTACAAACCTTTATCTGGAAATCTATTCACAAACAGGGCTATACATAGAACATGAGGTCACACATTTAGGCTGGAAGAAAGGAGATTTCATCTAAGGCAAAGAAAAGGTTTTTTTACAGTAAGAGCAATGAGGATATGGAATTCTCTGCCTGAAAAGGTGGTTTTGTCAGAGTCTATACAGATGTTTAAACTGCAATTGGATAAATACTTGCAAAAACATAACATACAGGGATATAATTTCTAATTAGTGGGGTAATAACTGCTTGATCCAAGGAGACATCTGACTGCTATTTTGGGGTCAAGAAGAAATTTTTTCCTAGTTTGTTGCAAAATTGGAAGCGCTTCAGACTAGGTTTTTTTGCCTTCTTTTGGATCAACAGCAAAAACATATGTGAGGAAGGCTGAACTTGATGGACGCAAGTCTCTTTTCAGCTATGTAACTATGTAACTATGTACTCCTAACCCAACCCTAACCCTACTCCTAACCCAACCTTAACCCTAACCCTATCCCTACCTCTACTCCTAACCCAACCCTAACCCTACTCCTAACCCTAACCTAACCCTACTCTTAACCCAAAACATACTCCTAACCAAGCCCTAACCCTAACCCAGCCCTAACCCTAACCCTAACCCTACTCCTAACCCTAACCCAACCCTAACCCTACACCTAACCCTACCCTAAGCCTAATCCTAGTCCTAACCCAACCATAACCCTATTCCTAACCCTACCCCTAACCCAACCCAACCCTAAGCCTAACTCTACTCCTAACCTAACCCTAACCCTACTCCTAACCCTACCCCTACTCCTAACCCTACCCCTAACCCATGGTCTGATTAGTTGGAAATGTATTGCAATTTAATAATGTGCTGAGGAGATAGTCGTGCTAGCATTGCCCCCCGTGCCTTCGAGGGCACCTCAAGCTAGTCCCATAATGCTATTAATGCTAAAGCAGAGAAAGGGTTGTAGACCTGTAAGTCTTAGGTTTCTTAACAAGAAAATCTGCTGGCTGTAAAATGGAGCCTTCATGCCAGAGTTAGAGCTACACAAAAAGGTTTGTATTGGGGTTAGGTTGGTGGTCTGTATAAAGGTAGCTCTCCCCTGGAATAGTAACCGTACTCACATACCCCCCGTGCATTCAAGGGCACCTTAAACTATTCCCATTGATACTATAAGTACATGATCCTTAATAAAACTGGGTAGTCAAAGTCATGTTCATAAGCCGAATAGCTCGTGAACAGTACAGTCAAGACATGAATAGACAAGCATGTACAGTAATGCTCCCTACCTGCAGCGGTTACACATATATGGTTAGAATGATTACAATAACATTGGGTACGCCACGGAATCGGCTGAAACCTAATATGGAATCCAACTTCCATAACACCCATGTAACACAGGCATAGAAAATAGACATGTGCAATTTGGTTCGGTCTGAATTGAAATTCGGACGAATTTCAGACATTTGGATGCTTCCGAATGTCCAAATGGCAGAAGTGCCGAATTTCCGAAGTGCCGAAATTCCGAAGTCTGAATTGAACTGAATTGGCGAGCCGTACAGTCAAGAAATGAATAGATAAAGTAGTAAATCTGTGTGCTGTCAACTAATGATAAGAGACAGCACCATGTGGACCCCTGACGCGCATTTCACCCAACTTGGCTTGTCAGAAGGGAACTGGCCGGTGCACAGCACAAAGTTTAATTCAACTGGATCAAGGATACGAACCTGTTTGGTCGGAAACTGGCTCTTAATGTGGTACACAAAAGGAAAAATTATAGGGGGCGTGGCTAAGCAACTGAACTGAATGGCCGCATGGTCTCAGAGCTCCGGGACACAGCTAGAGATTTCGATATTTTCCCGAAGCAAATCCCGATCGAGAAAACTGAAGAGGCGGGAGTGAGATCCACACCACATAATGGGTCGGAAAAACAAAAAAATAAAAGCCGACAAGCCTCACCTGAGCCAGGACATTGGCGCACTCCTCAGACGGGCGCATCAGGCCAGCAGGCCCAATATGGCCGACTACTCTGGGGCCTACTCAGACCTGTCCGACGAACTATCGCTGGACGACGAGGTGGACATGGCGCCAGCGAGACCACCGCCAGCCGTAACACCGCTCAGCCCAGACAAGGATCCGGTGACAACGGCGGTGCTTAAGGACCTACTGGCAGGCTTACAACAAACCATACTGGCAGATATGGCGAACCTGCGTGCGGACCTCCGGGGCCTGACAGGCCGGCTGGGGGCTGTGGAAACTACTGCAGGTGCACATACACAGCAAATAACCGACATGCAACACACCATACTGGGGCTCAAAAAGCAAAATGACCTATATGATGCCAGATTTGCAATGCTGGAGGACGCCAGACGCAAGAGCAACTTGAAAATTAGAGGGGTCCCGGAAACCATACAAACTGAAGAATTGCCTCATATGCTGAGACGCCTCGTAGCGGCGCTACTATCCCCGAGACAGGCTAAATCCCTGTCCGTGGAGGACTGCTTCCGCATTCCGAAGGCACCCCAGGCTCCAGCAACGGCCCCAAGAGACTTGATAGTCCACTTACGCAGCGCACGAGACAAAGCAGCAATGCTCACAGCCCTCAAGAACCGAGACCCCTACACCTTCGAAGGAATGCAGCTCACCTTCTACCCAGATTTATCTGGGGGCACCTTGGCGTGGCGGAGAACCCTTAGACCCTGCACCACCATCCTCCGGCTGAACGGCGTACAATACCGCTGGCGGAACTCGAGAACCCTGCAGATTTTCCAAGGAGAAACGCAGCATACAGTCCACGACATCACCGAAGCAACGGCCGTAATGCGCACACTGGGACTACCGTTAGAATCGCTGCCGTCAGGTGAACCTCAAAGAGGAGGTATCGCAAAGCAACACTGGGATCCGGCGAAGGTGTCCGTTTTCGTCCCACGTCAGTCCCCTGCGGTCCGACAAGCGGAAGGGGCTACCTGAACTCTCCTCACGGCCATGTCATTTAAACTTATAAGCAACAACCCTAAGTTACCCCTCCATGGCAAACTATATTAGCATTGTTAATGTTTCTCTAGTTTCAGCAACACCGCAGCTCACACTCACTCCCATAACCAGGTTACATGACCCCCAACTTGTTCTTGTTATCGACCTGTTCTCGACTGACCCCCCAGCTGACCGGCGCAAGCAGCCCCTACACCAGGCGCTGCACCTCTAGTGCCAACGACGGACCAAACTCACCGCACACCGAGGCTCGACAGGGCTCACACTCAGGTACCATGGCCTTGACATGCAACACGAGCCTAGGTACATAGGCTTTACTCGCGACACAACCTGCGATCAAGACTAGCACCTAGTGCACAATAGGTATGTTAGTCATCATAGACACCCGACTCACACCTTATGGGGTAAGCATAAGCTCGTAGAGCGACAGTCACACGACTCACACTCATACAAATAAAAAAATGTGCAGACCCTCTCAATGCCACTTTGTACATGCACATGTATGCTTAGCCCTGGACTGCTGTTGTGGCACCATGGGCTCGTTTGTTAACCTGCGCACTGCAAAAATAAAGAATATAAAAAAAAAAAAAAAAGGAAAAATTATAAAATAGCCAAGGAAGCGGGCCTTTCCTATGAAGATTTCCAGCACCACCAAACACTAATTTCTCTATTAAACGAAGACGAAAAACCACCACTCACTAATTTAAAACCAGAAAGCTGGTTCATCCCCAATCTGAAAGAGGTATCAAGTGTGGATCTATTTGTAAAAATTACAACTGAGATTGAATCTCTCGCAACTCCAGTCATTGAGCAAGATAATCTTACTCCACCTGAACGTAAGGCTCTGATGGAATGGAGTCAAGAACCAAATCTTATTATAAAATCCTCTGACAAAGGGGGCAATATAGTACTGCTTGCCAGAGAAAAATATATTGAGATGTGCACGGTACATTTGAGAGATCCAGAAGCATACACAGTATCTGACAGCATTAAAAACTATCTTAGAACCAGCAGCGGAGGATGGCATTTTAACTAGAGAGGAATATAAATTCATATTACTTAATTTGACCCCCACCACTGCCACCTTCTACTGCCTCCCCAAGATCCACAAAAACACCACCAACCCCCCCCCCCCCCCCCAATAAGACCAATAGTTTCCAGGAATGGTTCTATTACTGAGAGAAGTAGTACATTTTTGGAAAAACTACTACATCCGTTTGTCATTGGCCTCAAATCCTATTTACAAGATACAAAACAGACATTAATTTTACTAGAAAACCTAGAAGTACCACCGTATTGCCTACTGGGAAGCCTTGATGTTGATGCACTTTACAACAACATCCCCCAAGAGAAAGGACTTATTGCGAAAAAATACTTTGTACACAAATCCTCAAAATTTACCATGGCCCAAAGTGATTTTTATCATCAAACTACTAGAATATGTCTTAACACATAACTTCTTTCTATTCAATGGCCAATACTAACTATGTAGGTATGGCTTGGGCCCCAAGCTATGCAAATCTGTACTTGGGCTGGTGGGAAGAGACAATACTGGAAGAGACCATTAAAGACCACTATAAGACATATATTCACAGCTGGTACAGATATATCGATGATATATTGATCTTTTGGCTGGGCTCTGTGACCATGTTTGAAGAATTAGTGAGAGTACTCAATATAAATAACATGGGCCTCAAACTTACCCACGTAATTGATGCAGAACATCTGGTATTCCTCGATTTGAACATAAAATTTTTAGAAGATGGCCAAATTGAAACTGAACTATACAGAAAAACTACAGCAACAAATAGCCTACTCAATTGGACTAGTTACCATCCAGTCAAATTTGAATCAGGCATCCTTTATGGTCAATACTTGCAAACCAGATGTAATCGCTCAAACAACGTAACCTTCTATCAAGAAGCAAAGAAATTAAGAACTATGTTTAAACAAAAATGTTACCTATCAACAAGCAATAACACAAGACAGAAGTATAAGCTTGAGAACTACATGACCGAAGGTAGACTCCAAACATATTCGCTGTGTAGGGACCTTTGACCGATTCCGGGAACCAATATTGAAAATCATGTCCCACAATTGGCCAATCTTAAACTATGACAACGATTTGCAAGATAATATTAGCAAAATCCCTAATATCACAGCATGCAGAGCCAAGAACCTGAGAGAGTATCTTGTATGCAGCCATATTGAACATATAAAAACAAAACCAACATGGCTAGCACCAACATTGGAATTTACCAATGCGGACATTGCAAAGCTTGTAAATACATCAAACTAGTTAAGACTGTCATAAGAATAGTGATGTCCCAAACGGTTCGCTGGCGAATAGTTCCTGGCGAACATAGCTTGTTCGCGTTCGCCACGGATGGCGAACATATGCGATGTTCGGTCCGCCCCCTATTCGTCATCATTGAGTAAACTTTGACCCTGTACCTCACAGTCAGCAGACACATTCCAGCCAATCAGCAGCAGACCCTTCCTCCCAGACCCTCCCACCTCCTAGACAGCATACAATTTAGATTAATTCTGAAGCTGCATTCTTTTTTTTTTTCTGTATTATTTTTTTTTTTTTTAGACAGAAGTGTGTTATATATCAGCTCAGTGTAGTGGTTATGGTGTCAATAGTGCCGGGACCCCCTCCCAGAGTAAGTAGTCAAACAGTTTGACAACTTACCTGAGGTCTGCTGGGAAATGGGGCTGTAGTAGGGTATAGTAGCAGTGGTGTGTGTGAGTGGTGCAATGTGTAATGGGTGCAGTGTGTGTGTGTGTGTGTGTGTGAGGGGGCAGTGTGTGAGCAGTGTGTGTGTGTGTGAAGGTTGTAGTGTGTGAGTGAGGGCGGCAGTGTATGTCAGGGATGCAGTGTATGTGTGGGACAGTATGTGTGTGTAACAGTTGCAGTGTGTGTGCGTGAGTATTGCAGTGTGGGCAATGTGTGTGTATGGGGCGGCAGTGTATGGGGGCAGTGTGTGTGTGTATGGGGTAGTGTATGTGTGTAGAGTGTGTGTGTATATGGCAGCAGTATGTGTGTATGGGGCAGTGTGTGTGTATGGGGGGCAGTGTGTGTGTGTGTGTGGGGCAGTATGGCGCAGTGTGTGTTTATGGGGGCAGTGTGTGTATGGGGGGCAGTATGTGTATGGGGCAGTATGTGTGTATGGGGGCAGTGTGTGTTTATGGGGGCAGTGTGTATGGGGGGCAGTATGTGTATGGGGCAGTATGTGTGTATGGCGGCAGTGTGTGTGTATGGGGGCAGTGTGTGTATGGGGGCAGTGTGTGTGTATGGGGGCAGTATGTGTAGGGGGGGCAGTGTGTGTATGGGGGCAGTATGAGGGGCAGTGTGTGTGTATGGGGGCAATGTGTGTGTATGGGGGCAGTATGGGGGCAGTGTGTGTGTATGGGGGCAGTATGTGTGTATGGGGGCAGTGTGTGTGTATGAGGGGCAGTGTGTGTGTGCATGGGGGCAGTGTGTGTGTATGGGGCAGTGTGTGTGTATGGGGGCAGTATGCGGGCACTGTGTGTGTATGGGGGCAGTGTGTGTGTATGGGGGCAGTATGTGTATGGGGCAGTATGTGTGTATGGGGGCAGTATGTGTGTATGGGGGCAGTGTGTGTGTATGGGGGGCAGTGTGTGTGTATGAAGGGCAGTGTGTGTGTATGGGGGCAGTATGGGGGTCAGTGTTTGTGTATGGGGGGCACTGTGTGTGTATGGGGGTCAGTGTGTGTATATGGGGCAGTATGGGGGCAGTGTGTGTGTGTATGGGGGGCAGTGTGTGTATGGGGGCAGTATGGGGGCAGTGTGTGTGTATGGGGCAGTGTGTGTGTATTGGGGCAGTATGGGGGTCAGTGTGTGTGTATGGGGGCACTGTGTGTGTATGGGGGTCAGTGTGTGTGTATGGGGCAGTATGGGGGTCAGTGTGTGTGTATGGGGGGGCAGTGTCTGTGTATGGGGGTCAGCGTGTGTGTTTAGGGGCAATATGGGGGGCAGTGTGTGTGTGTGTATGGGGGCAGTATGGGGGCAATGTGTGTATGGGGGGGCAGTGTATGTGTGTGTGTGTGTGATAAGTGTAGGGGGGCTTTTTTATTAAAATATATATATATATATATATATATATATATATTATTTAATTAAAATATATATTGATGTCCCCCTCCCTTCTTACCTTTACTGGGAGGAGGGGGGACATTTCTTGATCCCTGGTGGTCCCAGTGGGATTCCCTGGTGGTCAGGTGGGGTTTCCTTGGTGTACAAAGGGAGAGAAGTCTGTCCTAGAGATAAAACACAATATGGAGGTATTGGTATCAAAAAGACATTCCTGATTATGACACAAAGGTATAGTGTACTATAGAGGTAAAAATTTAAAATTTATACTTTAATATGTTGAGAAAACACGTTCCTATCGTAAACTGTCACCAATTCATAGGTACAGTATATCCTGGCTAGCTCTCAGCTAGCAATCGGAATTACTGACATAAGAAAAATAGAGGCGTATACATAGGGGGATAAGAGGGGGAGAAAGCAAAGGAGGGGAAGAAACAACATAAAAATATATAAACTCAGGTTGTTTGGTTGTTCAATAATGTGAACAAATGTGTCGTTATTCAGTTAAAGTAAATATATGTATCGAATGAACATATGTATCTTAATTCGATTGTAACTGAATAGCTGCGGCTACTCTGTTCTCCAATATTCAAGAGGGATTGACCTGGTAGATTGTATAGTTACAAACTGTTCAAGACGATACTTGATTATTAATATCTGTAGGTCGAGAGGTCTCTAGTGTTATAGAGCTGGACGTGATTGCCAGTTTGAGCGGGCTCAAAAATACCATGGCAAATCACAGAGTAATAACTGAGAGGCGGTCAGTACAAAATGTTAGCTAACTAAGTCATAAGTATGGTGCTGAACATTCCGATTGGTGCAACCAGTGGTCTATAGAGGAAATAATAGACGTGGTTAACTGATAGTAGCCTACTCCTTTTCCATATGTGGGGGGCTGCTCAGTTGATATGTATCAAAGCGCAAGTTCAGAGAGGATAATGAAGCCAATGAAGAGACAAGTATATCTATGTATATATATACTGGGTAATCTGTATACCAAATAACCACTATCTTGCTCCTGGATATTCTACCGTAATGAGACAGATAGCGGAATAAATGCTGAGATTGATTAGTATACAAGATCACCTCTATGGTGGGGGGCGTGGCTTGACCGCCGAGAGTAATGGCCCCTTAGGCAGAGAGCTCTGCACCCTGAGAGGTCCGAAAAACCACACCAGACGCAACACACCCCTGCTCACCAACACCCAAAATTACCTGCAGAGCATCAGAGAAGGGTCCGAAGATGGCACACCAAGAAAAACCCGGTAAAAAACAAAGAGACGGCACCCCATCCGTAGCCGACCTCCTCACAACGCCCAGGCCGCAAGCGCACAAAGATGGCGGCAGCCATGCGAGCGCGGATTCCCCGAGCTCCCCGGGCACCAGGGAAATGAATGTCCCGGCACAACAGGCTACCATCTCGGACATAATACGCTCACTCGCAGAGGTAAAGCACTATCTTGCAGGCAAGATTGAAAGGTTGGCAAGGGAAGTAAAAGCCGAAATCCAAGCTGTGGGGCAACGCACTGAAGCCCTGGAATGGAGGATGGACCATGTGGTAACGGCCCACAATGAGACCGCTTCTGCCACCAACACCCTAATATCCAAAGTAGCCGAATTAGAGGCAGAAATAGAGGACGCTTCAAACAGGTCGAGAAGAAACAACCTGAGAATAAAGTCTGAACGAATTAAAGACACAGACATCCAGAAGGTACTCACAGACATGTTCAGACTGCCAGCTATCCCTGACCATATGCGGGTAATAGACAGGGCGCACAGGGCACTGAGGGCCAGGGGACCCCCCAATGGCCCACCCAGGGACGTGATCATGAGGTGGCACTTCTTCTCCACCAAGGAAGCCATCATCAAAAGTACCAGACACCACACATACACTCTCGACGGCACCGCACTCCAATTATATCAAGACATAGCACCGACCACGCTTGCCAGGCGCAGAGAGTGGAAGCCCATTGCAGATCTTGTCAGAGCCAAGGGCCTGAACTTTGCCTGGGGACACCCCTTCAAAATGCTAGTGTTTAACGGGCCAAGGCCGGCCGTACTACTACCCACTGCGGACCCCAGGGCCTTCCTGAGGGACATAGGCATTGAGGTTCCGGCAGACTTCCATCTCCCTCAGAGGGGCATCCAGGCGCTAGGCCTTCTACCCAGAGACGGCGAAGCGATGGACGGTAACGCACCTTAATGGAAGCTCAAAGACCCCCTTCCCATCACAGAGTCCCCACTCCACATTCAGCGGACTATAACAATCCACAATACACCCCAAACCAGAGATATAACAAAAAATGAATCCACAAAGTAAAAACAAAAAGAGACTTATAGACGACCACCAGCGACCCAAACAACCCCACCATGAACCACAAAGAAAAAATAGCCATGCAGGCCAAAACCAGACTACAGCGAGCTCCAACAATAAACAGAGAAAAATGTAAATCAAGGGTAGACAGCAAGGAGAAAGAAACGAAAAAAAGACAAGAACATCATAGAGGACCATAAAAGAAAAAACAAAAAGACATACCATGAACACCAGATAGTCTACCTAAAGAAGTGGACGTTACACTATAAAAAACCAGAAGAGAAGGAAGATCAGCAATTAAAAAACTATACACAAAAGGAAAGAAGGATACAAGACGGGTAAAAAAGAGCTGGAGGAGGAAAAGAGAGAGAGAAAAAACATTTAAAAAATAATAAAAAATAAATAAATAAATAAATAAATTATCAAAAACACCTCTAACCAAAAATTACCTACAAATACACAAAAAAGAAACGCCTAAGTAAAATGCCATCTACCAAAGTTCGACTAATCAAGGTGATAGTATTATACCTATGACCGATACGAACTGAAGCACTCAGGTGCGGAAACAGACGGAAACAATCAAGAACAAATTAAAGGCAAGCAACCGTTTAAACCCCAGCGGACAGACAAGAAGGACGAGGGAGCCACCGACACCAAAAAGCATTCAAGCAAAGTCCACCGCTTTAAAAACTTTATCAGTAGATGGACTTCATCGACGAACAAGACTGTACAGGCAGTATTGGCCAAAAGGACTTCCTAAACATATACTCCTCAATAAACACAGTCCATCCCAGAGTATGAAACGGACTGCAGTACCCGCCTCGCATCCAACTAGACACGCAAGTTTCCACCTTATGTTGTATATTTATGCTTATGCTAAAGGGGGGGGGGGGCAGCTCAGGCGAGCGGCAAGGTTAGTGGGCCCAGGGAGAGGAGCAACCAGGTACACACCTCCTAACTCACACCCAACCCACACTGGGAACCACACACCTCCATGCATTAGTAGCAATAGACCTCCACCACAAAGTGGCACACGGAACCGGCTGGGCCCGAGCGCAACCGACATAATAATGACTGGAGGAACCACTCCCTCAGTAGTCAGGGCACTCTAGTATGTTTGGGATTAGGGGCCTGCTAGGTAGCCAACGGCAGGGATGCACCACAAACCGAACCCTCTACACAAACTACTCAGTGGGGACAACCAAGGACTGGTAGATTAGGCACCCACAATTGAAAAGAATAGGGGTGATTATTTTGTATTTCTTTTTCTCTCTCGCTATTAACTTGATTTTGTTAAACTTTATGATTCAATGCCTGTTGCACATAATGTTGTTGATAAATGTTGCATGTGACGGGATACACACGGACGACCTGACTCACGAACGCTGACGTGACCAACAACGTGGGTGACGAATAACTTTACTACACGGACCGACATCAGGGTGCTCGGCGATTGATTGCCCCCTCCGCGCTAACACAAGGTACCGCGGGGCGGGTAGTCACCCCCCGAGACACCCGGCACTACTTGATAAGACCGGGGTGCTTCCCCGAATAAAGTAGTTTCACCAACTACCCCCACCCCCCCCAAGCTACCCTCCCCTAATCCCCCCCCTCCTCACCCTCCCACCCCCCCCCCCTGCATACCGGCCCGACCCAGTATTAGGCCCGAGACTTGTGGACCCCAAGGGAAACACCCAAGGGACAGCAGGACTCGAAGGGGCGCTCGGCGGGCGGGGCATAGACTCGCAGCACTCGTGAAACACAGTAACTACAAACGGTTCACAATATGACGACGCTAAAATTCAACTCCCTTAACGTTAATTGGTTAAACACATCGACCAAAAGACGCCTGCTACTGAGGGAACTGAAACGACAAAAAACAGACGTAGCTTTCGTACAAGAAACACACCTCCTGCGCTCAGCCCGGATCCAATTAACGGACCACATATACACCAGGGTTTACTCCTCCAGGGCCCTAGTAAAAAAAACGGGGTAGAAATTCTCCTACATAAAAAATGCCCCTTTATAGTACAGTTGACAAGCGCGGACACATCAGGCAGATATGTCATCGTCACAGGGACAATACATGCCACCACATACCACCTCATCAATATCTACGCACCTAACCAACCAGACCCAGGCTTCTGGGAACACCTACACACACTAATTCAGACCCTATCGCACGGTATCATAATTCTGGGGGGCGACATGAACGCTACTCACTGCCCTACGGTAGACCGTAGCACCCCAACCGGTGGACATAGGGCGCAGAGCACGAGAGGCCAGGACAAACTCCTGACCCAATTCATACAGAAGACAAAACTATTTGACTCCTGGAGGTTGCGGAATCCGGGTGTAAAAGACTACACGTTCTTCTCGGCTGCACACTCCACATACTCTCGCATTGACATGTTCCTGGTGAACCAAACCGGGATCCCATGGGTACAGACTGCACGCATTAACCTTATTACATGGTCGGACCATGCCGACATAGAACTGACCCTCAGAATCCCAGGACCTAAACCACCTTGGAAATGGCAACTTAACAGCACACTTATAAAAGACCCAGAGACAGAGACACTCCTCCGAGACGAAATCCTGACATATTTTGAGGATAACGACCACCCGGACCTAACCCAATCCACGATATGGGCCGCACATAAGGCGGTACTGAGAGGTACCCTCATTAAACTCGCTACCCGACGGAAGAAGCAGAGAGCCGAAACACAAACACAATCCTACAACTCAGGGGCTCCAAGACCTCCGGGAACTCCGACACAAAATTAGATCTATAGCAGTAGAGGATTTGGGGAGAGACTTAGTCCGTAAAAAACGCCTCTACTACGAACGCTCCAACAAGATGGACACCTTACTGGCTAGGGCACTGAACCCCAAACCCAACTACCATACTATTTCGGCCATTAAAGACAAAAAGGGCCAAATAACCCAACACCCAACGGAGATCAATCAGATCTTCACGGAATTCTTCGCACACATCTACAACCATTCCCCAACACTCAGCAGCGACAATAGGGTCCACACACAGGAAGTAGCTGACTATGTAGCAAAGACGAACATGCCGAGACTAACCCCGGAGGTCCTGCACACCTTGGGGAAAGCTATAGGTGAAGAGGAAATTAATAAGGCGATCACAGCCCTTAAGGGCAATAAAGCCCCGGGACCGGACGGCTACGATGGCTCTTACTATAAAGTTTTTAGGGACGTACTGATGCCCAGCCTCACGAAAATGTACGCCGAATGGATGGAGGGCGGGTACCCTAATCCAGATATGCTCACTGCCGACATAGCACTCATACCTAAACCAGGGAGAGACCCAACGGAAGCCGCCAACTACAGACCCATCTCCCTGATTAACTTTGACGTAAAGATTTTCGCGAAAATATTAGCTACAAGACTTAACCAACTCCTGGGCACGCTGGTCCACCCGGACCAGGTCAGTTTTGTACCAACAAGGCAACTGTACGAAAACACCAGGAGGGGGGTGGACATCATATGGTGGGCGGTGAGGTCTCGGACGCCTTCTCTGATCCTTTCCCTGGACGCGGAGAAGGCGTTCGACAGAGTGCAATGGCACTACCTCTTCGCACTACTTGAACGACTGCAGATGCCGGACGCTTTTATAAAGGGCATCAAGGCCCTTTATACCCAACCGAGGGCGCAGACCAACGTACCTGGTACGATCCCGACCCCGTTTACGCCAACCAACGGCACAAGACAGGGCTGCCCCCTCTCCCCCCTGCTGTTCGTCCTCTCGTTGGAGCCTCTCCTACAGAGGATAAGGGAAGACAAGAACATCTCAGGTATACAAGCAGGAGGCGAAGAGTTCAAAGTCTCCGCATATGCGGACGACGTCCTGGTCACACTAACCAACCCAAATCAATCACTGCCCCGACTGGTGACCATACTAGAAGAATACGGACGCGTCTCAGGTTACAAAATCAACTTAGACAAAACAGTAGCCATGCCAATAGAAATGGACAGAGAAGGGATAGACAACATAAAAAACACCTACCCCCTCAAACTCACACGATCAGATATTAAATACCTTGGGGTCAAACTCACGGCTGACCCGGAGAAGCTATACAGCGCCAATTACACGCCCACCATCCAAGCGCTCTGTCGGGACCTAGAAAAATGGCATGAGAGACCCATATCGTGGATTGGTAGACTGCACGCAGTCAAAATGACTCTGCTCCCACGTATACTGTTCCTGTTTCAGGCCCTTCCAATTAAAGTAACCAAGCAAGACCTGCAAACACTCCAGACACACATAGACAACTTCATCTGGGCACAGAAAAGACATAGGATAGCTCGACAGACATTGTACCGACCTAAAGCGAGAGGTGGGCTGGGACTCCCGAACCTGTATCATTATTACCTGGCAGCCCAACTGGCCCAGATAATAGCATGGCATACACCGGAGGGCGCACATAGGTGGGTAGACCTAGAGACAAAACTAATGAACACTGACCTCCCTCAATTCTGGATATGGGTGCCTAAACAAGACCGACCATCCTTGCATACATCTTGCCCAGCGATCCTTAACTCCATAAGGATCTGGGACTTGACAGCCACCAAATTCGCCCTGAAACATACACCCTCACCGCTGACTCCGTACCTACGGAACAAAGCGTTTGAGCCCGGGCTGAGCGCACGAGACTTCAGGGGGATAGAAAGCACAGGAATGCAAAGATACAAGCACATGTACATCGGGGATTCCTTCAAAACCTTCGAAACCCTAAAAACCACAGCACCCCTAACAACCAAGGACGTCTTCCGATACATGCAGCTGCGAGACTTTTCCAAACACCCAAACATAAAGAAAGCAGCTCAGACCCCTATGACATTCTTTGAACGGTTGTGCAACGCCGAAACAATCCAAAAAGGGATGATCACGACAATTTATGCACAGCTCAGCGCCCCAGAAAAAGGAAGCCATAGACCCAAATTATATACACCAGTGGGAGGCAGTGGGAGGCAGACAGGGAGAGCAATAGAGGGAGAGGACTGGGTAGACATATGGGAAGCGACGGCGAAAATATCGATATGTGTGCTACATCAGGAGCAAGCCTATAAGATGCTCATGAGGTGGTACACCACACCTGCTCAGCTCCATGAGATGGGGAAAACAACGACAGACACATGTTGGAAGGGATGCGGCGGCAAGGGCACCTTTATCCACATGTGGTGGGAATGCCCTGAGGTGGCCAAATTCTGGAAGAGAATCCAATCACTACTCCAAGAGGTCCTCACACGACACATAGACCTAGATCCCTGGGCGATCCTCCTATCCAGGCCAACCGACTGCCTTTCTAAAAAAGAACAACAACTTCTGAACAAACTCACACTGGCAGCTAGAAGGGCACTAGCACAATCGTGGCTAAAGCCCACGGTCCCCACTGACAACGACGTGATAGTTAAAATTAAAGACACATATTTAATGGACAAACTAACAGCCCAAATAAGAAATACGGAAAAATCATTCCAAAAAACCTGGCAACCATGGGAAACTTATACCAATGAATAATTCCAGACAATCTAAAAATCGCGAGCTGCGGCTTGGCGTGCTTGTGCCCGCCGGGCGCCCCAACGAGCATTACCCCATTCCCTACCCTACCCCACTTCCTACAAGACCAATCACTCAGTACACCAGCTTGGTTAACATACCAGACTAGCAAAACAACCTCGACTGGGTGGACACGGACGCAAAGACGTAGGCGGTGAGAGTTCACTGTGTAACAGTAACCAGAACTGTGCTAAGAACCACTTCGACAAACACAGGGACGTCTCACCCACCGAATGAAACTCAGACCCGCACAATGTTAACCGGTCCATATGTTGTGAAATTAAGTACTGAAATACCACGACCTTACCAATATTCATGTTTTTGTTTATGTATTTGTTCAATACTTGGGCTAACAACGCCCGGAAAAAAGAAAATCAGCGCCGGACGGCACACTACTTCAAATTTGTATTTGACATCACTATGTATATTCCGTTTAAAGCACTGTATAATATGTCTATAAGAGGCCCCTGCGTGGGCCATCCAATGTCTTTTACTGCCGTACCGGATGCTGAAACAAAAATAAAGAATTAAAAAAAAAAAAAAGATCACCTCTATGGTATTGTGCCGTACTTAGATATGTAAGGCGGAATAACTACTGGGAATAGTAGGTATATAGTATGTCCGCCGGATTGCTTCTAGATACGCTGCTTGGCAATTTAAAGTTAGTAAGACAAGTCGTAGAATAGGTACTCAGACTGGTCAGACTTTATCCACTCACTTTCTCCGAGATATTTAGCTTGGAGCAAAGTGGATGTTAAGACTGATAGGTGTGCAGTATCACCGCTGACTTGCTACTAAAAATCTTGCCGGGCAGTGCAGATGTTTGCAAAAAGTGTGTTAGTATAATTAGTTAGGTGCTCGTCGCATGTATAACGTATCTCGTCTGAACCGGTAGCCCAGTTCTTATCGTCAGCTTTTCTACTTGAAATAGTTCTAGAGACTTAAAAGAAAGGAAAGTGCCTTCGAGGGCACTAGTAATAGTAAAGGAAGAATATTGAAGATTTGCCAATGCATAAAGCGAGCTGTGGCAAAAGTAGCTAGGTGGTTAAGAATGAAGACCATCGGTCGGTTAGTTATTCCACACTGCTTATCACTGAGCTGAATGCCCCAATACCTTGGTCGGTAACTCAGATAAGTGTGATTGCTGAGGTTTCCAAGGGGGCAGTCCTGTATTCAGTGTTTCTGTTAAGAGTGCAGAATAATGTCGGAGAACCCGACGCGCGTTTCGCCCTGTTTAGGGGCTCGTCAGGGGGAAATGACTCCCTCCAGTGGTGGAGTTATAAATCCCGCCCTTGCAGCTGATTGGTCTGATTTCGGCTGCCTGGGAATGATAATCTACGGTGGCTCAGTGGGATCAAAAATTTAACGAACACACAGTAGTTTGGTTTGTCGAGTGTATATGCCAGAATTCTTGTACATCTATGGTCCTAATACCTGTCCCTGAAATAATAGAAACTATTTCGGGATGGTGTAATTAAGGAGGTCCTATGTTATACCTGGAGGTGATTGAGTATGTTAGAAAATGTGTATAAATAACTACTCAATTGGTAAGGCACCTCTTCTTAAAGGCATGGAGTTGAATTTATAGATGTTATACCCATATATGAGATAAAACAATTAGATTAAATTAAAGGAGAAGATCTTTTGATACAGATGTAATTCAAAGATCAATGATGGTGGCTGTCCCCCCATATACACAACTGGCCAGCTTAGATGTGGTCTCCCTATACACTAACATACCCCATCAGATGGGACTGAGGGCCTGCAGGTTCTTTCTAAACAACACCTCATATAACGACTCTCGAAAGGATTTCATCTTGGCTTCACTAGAGTTTGTTTTGACGCACAACTATTTTGTGTTCAATGGCTCCTACTACCTTCAGATCTCCGGCACAGCTATGGGGACAGCGTGTGCACCCACATATGCCAATCTATTCTTGGGATGGTGGGAGCAACATGTCGTCACCACCACAAGGTTTAGCCGGTTCCATGAATTCATCTTAACCTGGCACAGATATATAGATGACATGCTGCTCTTTTGGACAGGCTCTGTGACCATGTTCGAAGGTTTCGTCGAGATGCTAAATGACAACGATATCAATCTTAGATTGACGCATGTGATTGACGAGCACCAACTAGTGTTCCTGGACCTTAAGATAGACACTCTAGCCTTCACTTTACTAGACCTGTACAAGATTCCAAGACTCCCCGCTGTATCGCCACCTTCGACCAAGGCTGGGAACATATGACTAACATCTTCAAAAGGAATTGGCCTATCCTCCAACATGACCCTATCCTTCAAAAAATATTACCCAACCACCCATCTCTAACAGCACGGAGACCATCCAACTTACAGGATCAACTGGTCCACAGCCACCTTTCCTCCCCTTCAGCACCATCAAACTGGCTCTCTGATCTAAAGGGAACCTTTAAATGCGGCCATTGTAAAGCCTGCCAGTACATCTCACCTACTAAGTCGGCGGTTTCCACCCAAACGCGGATCAGCATTGTCACCAATGCTTTGATAAATTGTGGCACCACTCGACTCATTTATCTTATCACTTGTAGCTGTGGAATCCAGTATATCGGCAAGACCTTCCAACAGTTCAGACGAAGGATTCTGCAGCACATTAATTCCATCAAGAATACTGTTACTCCAACCACAGTAGCACGACACATCCTCAATTTTCACAATGGCATCGTTGACAATTTACGATTTCAGGCCATTGAGAAACTAATGCCTAACCCAAGGAAAGGTGATTTTAACAAAATTCTACTACAAAAAGAATCCCACTGGATTTTCACCTTCAAGACTCTAGCCCCTCACGGTCTAAACGAAGATTTTAACTATACACCATTTATCCACCAGTAATTGGAGGTTATTGAGCACCACTACAACCGCTCTCCCTCCACTGGTCCCTCGTTACAAAATCATTCTTGCACTCAAAATGGTGCTCGTATATACTTCATGTTCCCATACATGATGAGCAACTGGTCAGAATTACTGTTATCGATCTCAGTAATGGCTGGAAGAACACCATCATTGATCTTTGAATTACATCTGTATCAAAAGATCTTCTCCTTTAATTTAATCTAATTGTTTTATCTCATATATGGGTATAACATCTATAAATTCAACTCTATGCCTTTAAGAAGAGGTGCCTTACCAATTGAGTAGTTATTTATACACATTTTCTAACATACTCAATCACCTCCAGGTATAACATAGGACCTCCTTAATTACACCATCCCAAAATAGTTTCTATTATTTCAGGGACAGGTATTAGGACCATAGATGTACAAGAATTCTGGCATATACACTCTACAAACCAAACTACTGTGTGTTCGTTAAATTTTTGATCCCACTGAGCCACCGTAGATTATCATTCCCAGGCAGCCGAAATCAGACCAATCAGCTGCAAGGGCGGGATTTATAACTCCACCACTGGAGGGAGTCATTTCCCCCTGACGAGCCCCTAAACAGGGCGAAACGCGCGTCGGGTTCTCCGACATTATTCTGCACTCTTAACAGAAACACTGAATACAGGACTGCCCCCTTGGAAACCTCAGCAATCACACTTATCTGAGTTACCGACCAAGGTATTGGGGCATTCAGCTCAGTGATAAGCAGTGTGGAATAACTAACCGACCGATGGTCTTCATTCTTAACCACCTAGCTACTTTTGCCACAGCTCGCTTTATGCATTGGCAAATCTTCAATATTCTTCCTTTACTATTACTAGTGCCCTCGAAGGCACTTTCCTTTCTTTTAAGTCTCTAGAACTATTTCAAGTAGAAAAGCTGACGATAAGAACTGGGCTACCGGTTCAGACGAGATACGTTATACATGCGACGAGCACCTAACTAATTATACTAACACACTTTTTGCAAACATCTGCACTGCCCGGCAAGATTTTTAGTAGCAAGTCAGCGGTGATACTGCACACCTATCAGTCTTAACATCCACTTCGCTCCAAGCTAAATATCTCGGAGAAAGTGAGTCTGAACTTGCGCTTTGATACATATCAACTGAGCAGCCCCCCACATATGGAAAAGGAGTAGGCTACTATCAGTTAACCACGTCTATTATTTCCTCTATAGACCACTGGTTGCACCAATCGGAATGTTCAGCACCATACTTATGACTTAGTTAGCTAACATTTTGTACTGACCGCCTCTCAGTTATTACTCTGTGATTTGCCATGGTATTTTTGAGCCCGCTCAAACTGGCAATCACGTCCAGCTCTATAACACTAGAGACCTCTCGACATACAGATATTAATAATCAAGTATCGTCTTGAACAGTTTGTAACTATACAATCTACCAGGTCAATCCCTCTTGTATATTGGAGAACAGAGTAGCCGCAGCTATTCAGTTACAATTGAATTAAGATACATATGTTCATTCGATACATATATTTACTTTAACTGAATAACGACACATTTGTTCACATTATTGAACAACCAAACAACCTGAGTTTATATATTTTATGTTGTTTCTTCCCCTCCTTTGCTTTCTCCCCCTCTTATCCCCCTATGTATACGCCTCTATTTTTCTTATGTCAGTAATTCCGATTGCTAGCTGAGAGCTAGCCAGGATATACTGTACCTATGAATTGGTGACAGTTTACGATAGGAACGTGTTTTCTCAACATATTAAAGTATTCATTTTTAATTTTTACCTCTATAGTACACTATACCTTTGTGTCATAATCAGGAATGTCTTTTTGATACCAATACCTCCATATTGTGTTTTATCTCTAGGACAGACTTCTCTCCCTTTGTACGTTATACTTTGAGGGTTACCCCCTCCCTGTCCAGTTACACTAGACAATCTCATGGGCCAATCCACCCCCTTATCACGTGGTTTCCTTGGTGGCCCAGTGGGGAGAGTGAACTCTAGCCCGCGCTCCAGGGCTAGAGTTCACTCTCGCGAGATTTGTAGCGTTGCCATGGTTACCGCGTCAACGCCTCCAAGCTCGCGAGATGAGGACCGGGAGGAGCTGCAGGCAGAGCTCCCGGGTCCTCTTTCTTTCCCTCCCTCTCCTGCCGGCTGCGATCACAGTGCCTGCGGGCCGGGGAGGGAGATCTCTGATCTCCTCTCCGGTCCACAGGCACATTGCAGGGCTAGCACCTGCATGTGCTGGCAGGGTAGAGGGAGACCATCGGTATTCTCGGGGGGGGGGGCAATTGCCCCGTTGCCCCCCCCCCCGGATCCGCCACTGCCCTCCCCACCACCTTCATCCTCACCATCCTCCCCACCACCCCCACCACCCTCAGCACCCCACAACCCTCAGCCTCAGCACCCCCCACCACCCTCAGCCTCCCCACAAAAATAAAATATATACCGTAATCCTTCTTAATAAGTTATAATATGGTGTTTTCCCTGCTGTGTCTATCCAAATATCATATCTTTTTCAGATGCAATTGCAATACATCTTTTTATTGATACATATTGATAATGTCTATGCTTTCATTAAACTACTGATCACATCTAGCTGAGACCATGTTACCAACTGTATCTAAATATACTTACATTATATATTCCAGCTATGACACAGTGTTTAATAGCTATATCCTCAACATCCTTAGGAATAACAACATCATTGGATTAATATAGGTACCAAATTTATAACAATTAAAACTGGAAGCTATGCGATATTGTACATTCTCAAATATGCCAGCCATTGAATGCTAGCATCCGATTTTTACTTCATTAGGGAACTTCTACTAATTCAGATTTTAGCCTGTCTTCTATGCATTATTTATTATTTTACAACTAGTAATTTACTGAAAGGGTTAATCCCCTCTACGATTATGTCAGACAGGAAGAGCTTTCACGGCATGTGTTGGAATCTAACTAATAGGAACTACTTACCTCCAGCCAATCATATTCTACCACCTCCTTTTTAAACTTCGTGCTGTGCACTGGCTGGCTACCCTCTGACGAGCCAGGTCGGGCGAAATGCGCGCGTCAGGGGTTCACATGGTGCTGTCTCTTATCATTAGTTGACAGCACCGGACTTACTACTTTATTTATTTATTGACTGTACGGTTCATGAGCTATCTGGCTTTTGAACATGACTTTGACTACCCAGTTTTATTAAGGATCATGTACTTATAGTATCAGGGGAGGTCACGAGATGAGAGGTATCTCTCTTGGAAC